>NW_015390393.1:133576-135221 GCF_001527695.2 Protobothrops mucrosquamatus | reverse complement strand
TTTTATTAACACGGAGGAGATGGATTGTTTAAGTTTAGAGTTTGGAGTTAGAGATATTAATATTTGTTTACTTGTATTTGAATATTAGCCTAGGTTTGGTTTGGGAAGTCCGGGGGGTGGGGGGATGGGATATAACATTGTGTAATATCTGTGATGTATTTCTTTTTTCTTTTATGATAAAAACAATAAAATTTTATATCAAAAAAAAAACCAAAAACAAATGCAAGCTAGATATGATAAAGATGTTAAACTGTATGATTTTATAAGGAGCAAACCTTGTTTGATAAGATATTATTAACCTCTGATGAGAAACTAATTAAGAAAATTTATAATTTTCTATTAAATTTGAAAATGGAAAGCGAACAAGTTAAAGAAACAATGATAAGATGGGCAAATTTTTTGGGATACAATATAGAATTAGAAAAACGGCAAAACTTGTGGGAAAGAAACTATAAATTGACAATGTCAACTTCTTACAAAGAAAACTTATATAAAATGTTTTATAGATGGCACTTGCCACCAGCAAGGCTAGCAAAAATGTTTAAAAACATGTCAGATAGATGTTGGAAATGCAAACATAAGTCAGGTACGTATTACCATGTTTGGTGGACATGTGCCAAAGCAAAGAGTTATTGGAAAAAAATACATGCCTGGCTAGAAAAGATGTTGGGAGAATATGTAGACTTTAAACCTGAACTTTTTCTATTAGGTATAATGCCAGAAAAGACTGATAAACTAAATATATATTTGATTCTACATGTTACAACAGCGGCAAGAATTATATTCATGCAGTATTGGAAAAATGAAGAAATACCATCAGTTGAAGAAATAATTAAAAAAATACTAGAATGTGCAGAGATGGATAGACTGACTCTGAGGCTGAAAGAAAAAGAAGAAACGATATATTATCAAACTTGGGACTTATTTTATCGATGGCTAGAGGAAAGAATAAAGGATTAGGAATTAAATATGCATTAGTGAATGTAAACTCAGACAACATGTTTGTTGAACAAATACTATTGAATGTATGAAAAAAATCAATACAAATCTTTTTTTAAAAAAACAACAACAACATATCATGTAACTTTGAAATCTTTTTCTCAAATACTTCCATAAACAGTTTAACATTAAATTCTTCTGACTCCCATCTTTCTTTTAATTCTCTCTTTGGAGGCATTGTGTAGATATATAATGTTCCCCTTTTGTGGCCAGTTGTTAAAAGCAAGAAGCAAGCAGAGATACACAGTTCTTTTTCAAGAATATTCCAAAAACAAGGCAGTTGCAAAGGAGGGTAATATATGAACTCCCAGAATAGAGAGGGGGAAAAAGGTTTCTATTCTTTTAAAATACAAAAAGCAGAGATATATACAAAAATACAATAAAGATACAATAAAAGTATAAAGTCCTTTCAAGTTGATGATATACACAGTCTTTTTTCATGAAAGTTATAATAATAATAATAATAATAATAATAATAATAATAATAATAATAATAATAATAATAATAATAATAATAATAATAATAATAATAATAATAATAATAATAAAGTTGGAAGGGACCTTGGAGGTCATCTAGTCCAACCCCCTGCTCAGGCAGGAAACCCTATACCATTTCGGACAAATGGCTGTCCAGTTTCTTCTTAAA
>NW_015390393.1:129022-130230 GCF_001527695.2 Protobothrops mucrosquamatus | reverse complement strand
AGATTGCCGGGGACAGGGATGTTCTGTATCAGTTAGCTCACTGTCCCCGCTGTTTAGTTTAAATATTCCTCCAGAAAATCTGTGAATTTATAGCCAAGTAACTCAGTCCCTTTCTTTGATGGATGCAAACCATCTCTTTTGTACATTTCTTCATTGGACCAGCTGCTGACATCATGACTAATATATCCAAAGCCTTCCCATTTACTCCACTCCTTTAGCCACATATTGAATTGTGCTATATGCTGGCCTTTTCCATTTTGGTCCTTATACACTGGTAAGACCTCTGAAAAAATAAGCCTACAGCCTATTCTGCTAAGTTCCTGCTCCAGGCTCTGGAAGTCATTCTGCACAGTGAGTACATCTTTTTGGGACAGATCATTAGTGCCAAGATGTACAATAGCCTCCACATCACAGTCCTTACTGGCATTCTTGATTATTTTACAAATACGCTTCTTGTCCCTACTGACAGTAGCACCTGGAAGACACCTGACCTCGTTTGAAACCTCTGTGTCCTTTACTAAATTTACATCCCTTATAATTGAATCACCAACCAGAAGGTGGCTTCTCTTTTTGGGTGCCTTTATGTTCTTGCGTGACTGATGTGTAATACCTGATTTGCACTTCTCCCTGTCGAAAACAAGTTCTTCATCTCGGACCAAGATCCCCTGCTTATTTGAGTTGTCATCACAAGTACCTTTACCTGTCTCCTTAATGTCCCTATTAAGGTCAGCAAGGGCACTTGTTGTGGCTCCGTCCTGTGGGTCCCTCTCATCGGAGGAGGAAGGCTCTGAACATGAAGGAGAGGAGACGGCCAGGCCTCCCTCTCCAGGACCTTCCCCTCTGGTGCGGCCTTCGGTGCCTTCCGACGGAGAGGAGATTGGCCAGGAGCCAGGTGCTTCTGGGATTGGCCAGGAGCCAGGTGCTTCTGGGATTGGCCAGGAGCCAGGTGTATCGGACTCCGAGGAGGATACGTCTTGGCTGGATCCACGCCAGCGTCGGAGGGACAAGTGTGCGCAGCAGCTAAAACGCCGTGCCAGAGATTTCAGCTGAGTCACTGGGCCACACCCCACAGGCTATATAAGCAAGGGGTGTGCCGTTTGAAACTCTTGTGACGAACAATTTTGCTGAATCTTATGTTGCAGCACTCCGGCAATTATCCTGGACTTGTCTTGTGTTTGTATTGTGTTATCAGTAAAGGTCTTGGCAGG
>NW_015390393.1:119511-128988 GCF_001527695.2 Protobothrops mucrosquamatus | reverse complement strand
CAGACGGAGCTGTTCCCGGCCTTCATGGGACAATGCCAACTCTTTATGGCGATGAGGCCGGAGGATTTTCCGGATGATCGGGCTCGGGTGGCGTTTGTGATCAGCTACCTTTCTGGCTCTGCCGCCCGATGGGCCACGCCCCTGCTGTTGCAAAACAGTCCGTTACTCCTAGACTACCAGGGCTTTCTGCAACACCTGCACGTCATGTACGAAGACCCCCTTCGCGTGCAGACGGCAGCAAGGCGCATTAAGGACCTCCGCCAAGGGAAGCGCGCCTTGCAGGAATATATCGCTGAGTTCCGCCTTCTCGGCCAGGACTCAGCCTGGAATGATGTGGCGTTGATGGATGCCTTCCAGGACGGCCTCTCTGATGACCTGCAGGATGAGTTGGTACGAATGGAGGTGCCCCAGACCCTTGACGCTCTGGTGCTCCAGTGCCTGCGCATCGATGCCCACCTTCAACGGCGACGGCCTCGTCGATCCCTGCTGGAACCACTGCCAGCGGCGGCACCCCCGCGTTGCACACTGACAGGACCCCGGACCGCCCCACGCTTTGTGGCCACGGCTGAGGAGCCCATGGAGCTCGGAGCAGCGCGACCTCACCTGACGGCCCAGGAGCGGATGCGGAGACGCCAAGGGGGATTGTGCCTTTATTGCGGTGAGGCTGGACATTTTGCTGCCTCGTGTCCCAGGAAGCAGAGTGGGGCACTCAAGCCTGTTCCGGAGTCTCGGCGTGATCAGCCGGGAAACGGGCCAGGCCTGATCTAGGGGAAATGCTGGGTCAGGCACGAAACCATGCCCCACCGGAGTCGGCGGTTGTGGACTATGAGCCCCCTCGGCACCTGATTCTGGACACCCAGGTGTTGTTGGCCAACCGGTCGGAGGGGCTCCAGGCACATGCGCTAGTTGACTCGGGGGCCACGTCGAACTTTATGGACCAGGCCTTTGTGGCCCATTTTAAGGTCCCCTTGGTTCCAGTGGACCCTCCGTTGAGGGTCGAGACTATTGATGGGCGGGAGCTCATGGCGGGGCCCATCAAATTCGCTACCCAGCCCTTGCGCCTAACCATTGGGGCCCACGAGGAGGCGATTCAGTTTTATGTGACGGCGGACCTTCATTTTCCCTTGGTCCTGGGGATGGCCTGGCTTCGGGCTCACGATCCTCAGGTGGCATGGTCGAGAAACGCCATCTCGTTCCCGAGCCTGCAGTGTGTCGATCACCACCGCCACACCTGTGCCGGCCAGGACGTCTCCACCCCAGCCGTCTCCTTGCCTCCTGAGCTGACGTCCTTCGCCGATGTGTTCAGCGAAAAGGAGGCGGACCGATTACCCCCACATCGACCCTATGACTGCCCGGTGGATCTGCTGCCCAACGCGCCACTGCCCGCGGGCCACCTGTACTCCATGTCGGAGCCCGAGTTGGCCGCCCTACGGGATTTTCTGGAGAAGAACCTGGCCTGTGGGTTTATCCGGCCTTCGTCCTCCCCGCTCTCGGCCCCAGTCCTTTTCGTGAAGAAGACGACGGGGGACCTACGCCTGTGCTGCGATTACCGGCGTTTGAATGCCATCACAGTGCGGAATCGCTACCCCCTGCCGCTCATCCCCGAGCTGATGGAGAGGTTGCGGGAGGCCTCGATCTTCACAAAGCTCGATCTCCGAGGGGCCTACAACTTGGTGCGCGTGCGTAAGGGGGACGAGTGGAAGACAGCGTTTGGCACCCGATACGGCCACTTTGAGTACACCATCATGCCGTTCGGGTTGACCAACGCCCCCGCGGTCTTCCAGCACCTGATGAACGACGTGTTCCGGGACATGTTGGACCGGTTCGTGGTGATCTACCTGGATGACATTTTAATCTATTCCCAGAACCAGGAGAGCCACCTCCAGCATGTCCGCCAGGTCCTGTAGCGCCTGCGGGAGAATCAACTCTATGCGAAGTTGGAGAAATGTTACTTCTTCCAGACTTCCATAGAGTTCCTCAGGCACATCATCACATCCGAGGGCATCGCGATGGACCCGCGCAAGGTGGAGGCCTTGCGCAGTTGGGAACCCCCACGTCGGGTGAAGGACGTCCAGCGTCTGCTGGGGTTCGCCAACTACTACCGGACCTTCATCCCGGGCTTCGCCACTCTGACCATGCCGCTGACCCAACTCCTTCGGAAGAAGGTCCCGTTCCAGTGGGGGCCCCTGCAGCAGCAGGCCTTTGAGGTCCTCAAGCGGGCCTTCGTCACAGAGCCGGTCCTCAGGCATCCCAATCCACACCGTCCGTTCGTGGTTGAGACGGATGCGTCCAATGTGGCGATTGGAGCGGTTCTGCTACAGGCCCCAGTGGATGGTGGCACTCTTTTTCCCTGCGCTTATTACTCCCGGAAACTCAATCCTTCCGAGCGCAACTACACCATCTGGGAAAAGGAGTTGCTGGCTATCAAGGCCGCATTTGAGGCTTGGCAGCATCACCTTGAGGGGGCCCGATACCAGGTGGAGGTGCGGACGGACCATCGGAACTTAGAGCACCTCACCACGGCCAGGAAGTTGAACCAACGGCAGATCCGGTGGTCGTTTTTCGCCCGGTTCAACTTCCACGTCACCTATGTTCCGAGCGGCCTCAATCAGAGGGCGTACGCGCTATCCCACAAGCCGGAATACTTCTGCCCCAAGGACCCCCTTCCCCCTCGGACGGTGCTGCCCGCAGAGGCCTTGGCCGCGGTCCAGGAACCGGTGGACCTGCGGGCTCAGGTGCTGGAAGCGCAGCGCCGTGATGACTGGTCGCAGCAGCGGAGAGCGGAAGTTGGCCCAGCGTCCCCATGGACCTTGGAGGACGGCTTGCTGAAGCACCGGGGCCGACTGTACGTGCCTACAAGTCCACTCCGAGCCCTCGTCATGAACCAGTGCCATGACAATCCCACGGCGGGGCACTTCGGGTTCTTTAAGACCTTGAACCTGGTGACGCGGACTTTTTGGTGGCCTAGGGTACGGCATGACATGCACGTTTACGTGACGTCCTGTGTGACGTGCCAACAGGCCAAATCCGCGTCCGGCCCACCTCCTGGACTCCTCCAACTGCTGCCGACACCGGAGAGACCGTGGGGTGCCATCTCCATGGATTTCCTGACGGATCTACCACTGTCCGCCACGTTCACGACCGTCCTCGTGGTGGTGGACATGCTCACGAAGATGGCCCATTTCATCCCGTGCCACGGACTGCCATCCGCCCGCACCACGGCCCGTCTGTTCCTGCAGCACATCTTTCGCCTCCATGGCCTGCCGGACAGGGTGGTGTCGGACCGCGGGGCCCAGTTCACGGCCCGCTTCTGGAAAAGCCTGATGGCCGCGCTGGAGGTGCAGGTGTGCCTATCGTCGGCGCACCATCCGGAGACTGACGAGGGCACGGAGAAGGTCATCGGCATCCTGGAGAAGTACCTCCGCTGTTTCGTCAACCAGCAGCAGGACAACTGGGCCGAGTACCTTCCCCTGGCGTAGTTCGCATTCAACAACTCCCAACACACCTCCACCCAGATGACCCCGCTCCACGCCAATGTCGGATACCATCCACGGTTTTTCCCATTGGCAATCCCAGATTCCCCTGTTCCCGAGACCCAGGACTTCCTCTCGGAGCTGCAGGCGGTGCAGCAACTGGTGCGACAGCAGCTGATCCGGGCGAAGGAGGACTATAAACGGGTCGCCGACCGCTCCCGACGGGCAACGCCACCGCTGGAAGTCGGAGATCGGGTGTGGCTGTCCACGAAACACCTCCCCTCGGACCGGCCGGTGAGGAAATTGGACCACCGCTTTATCGGTCCCTTCCCAGTCGAGGCGGTCATCAACCCGGTGGCCTACCGGTTGACTCTACCACGCTCCATGCGGCTCCACCCCGTTCTCCATCGGTCCCTCCTGGTCCCTGAGGCCCCTGCGAGCCATCTCCGACGCCCGACAATGCCTGCCCCTCCAGTCGCAGCCGACGAGGACGACGCCTCGACGTACGAGGTGGACAGCATTCGGGACTCCCGTTGGCTGAAGGGGCGCTTCCAATACCTCATTGCCTGGAAGGGGTACGGGCCCGAAGATTTCAGCTGGGTGGACGCGTCTTCCGTTCAGGCCCCTGACCTGGTACGGGCCTTTCACAACCAGTTTCCGTCCCGACCACATCCCGACCGTCAGACCCGGGGAAAGGGCCCTGCGGTGGGGGATAGTGTTGTGGCTCTGTCCTGTGGGTCCCTCTCATCGGAGGAGGAAGGCTCTGAACATGAAGGAGAGGAGACGGCCAGGCCTCCCTCTCCAGGACCTTCCCCTCTGGTGCAGCCTTCGGTGCCTTCCGACGGAGAGGAGATTGGCCAGGAGCCAGGTGCTTCTGGGATTGGCCAGGAGCCAGGTGCTTCTGGGATTGGCCAGGAGCCAGGTGTATCGGACTCCGAGGAGGATACGTCTTGGCTGGATCCACGCCAGCATCGGAGGGACAAGCGTGCGCAGCAGCTAAAACGGCGTGCCAGAGATTTCAGCTGAGTCACTGGGCCACACCCCACAGGCTATATAAGCAAGGGGTGTGCCGTTTGAAACTCTTGTGACGAGCAATTTTGCTGAATCTTATGTTGCAGCACTCCGGCAATTATCCTGGACTTGTCTTGTGTTTGTATTGTGTTATCAGTAAAGGTCTTGGCAGACAGCCACGGAGTTGCTGCCAAGTGTTTATCTGTATTTGGCAGTGCTGAGCAGTCTTTTAGCCCTCGGCTGACTGGTTGGGGGGTGTGAGTCGGACGGGGGACAGAACAGGCACTGTATCTGTTGTACAGGTACACAGTGTTGTGTCCTGAGCCTGCAAAAGCAGGCTCGGGATGTTGCAAGAGTCCCGGGCATTTGCAAAAGCTGCCCGGGACCAGACTGAGTGGCGCCGGCCTTGCGCGCATGCGCAAGGCGGGAAAAGACCGCCTCGTCATTGGTTGAACTTGCCCGGGGATCGGAAGGTATAAATAGAGGCCTGCGTGCCTCTGCTCGGGTTGTTCGTAGATTGGAAGCAGAGAATAAAGACTTGTTAGAAATGCTTTGTCTCAAGCGCCATTATTCTCCGGACTTAACACACAGCAAAAGCTTTGTGTTTATGGTTCACAGCTCTCACCCTGCCAGATCCCACGGTTGTCCACACTGCCCTTCTCCTGCAGGATCTTTGTGGTAGAGGGGGCTGATAGCTTGGAGGCTCAGTGGAGTAGAGGGGCTGAACTGGACATCTAATTTCTGCCTGAAGAGCAGAGATCAGAGACCCTAGATAGGTAATCTGTCCTTGTAGACTAGTGATTTTTTTACAGATAGGACAGTTTCCATGATTGAAAAGGGTACTGCAAAAGACAGCTGCAAAACAAGTGTTGCACTGAACTATGCCTAATATTCTTAGATACAAGGAATCACAGACGCACTTGCCCTGAATGTACTGCTGCTGTTTGATTTTTGGTTATATAATCCAAATTATATAACCCTCCCCACTCACAGTTTATAGCAAGCACCGGGTAGTTTGAATGCAATAGCTCCAATCAGCAAGGCCCCAGCTACCTTTAGAGCTGAATCCCCTCCCCACTCACAGTTTATACCAAGCACCGGGTAGTTTGAATGCAATAGCTCCAATCAGCAAGGCCCCAGCTACCTTTAGAGCTCAATGTACATAAATTATTTTTCCAACAAATAAAAAGATTAGTGGTTGTTTTTCTGCTTTCCTTACAGAAAAAAAAACATTGCATTCAACTCACAAGGCAATGTTAATTCATTTGGAATCCAATGGGAGGGGGGGAATGTCCACTTTACAGCAGCGGTCCCCAACCTTTTTTCCACCAGGGACTTTTTTTCGTGGAAGACAATTTTTCCACAGACGTGGGAGGCGATGGTTTAATGTGCATCCTAGATCCCGCGCATGCACAGATGAAGCTTGGCTTGCCTGCTTCTCACCTCCAGCTGTGTGGCCCAGTTCCTAACAGGGCATGGATGAGTACCAGTCTGTGGCTTGGGGGTTGGGGACCCCTGCTTTACAGCACACAGCCAGCAATTAACATTAACAAAGAGAATAACAATAGAATTTAAAATATAATAAAAAATCTTTACAAAACATGGAGTTAAAAGCAAAGGCATCCTTCTCCTCTGATTGATCTTACCAGAGGGTAGAAGTCCACTGGAATTTCCCTCCCCAGCTATCACAATCATCCAAGGAACTTCAAGGATGATTCCAAGCCTTTCAAATCTGGGAGTGTGCTGCTACAGAAGCCAGCTTCTAGCAGCAAAAACAGCATTTGTCAGCAAAGCAAAAGAAAAACCCAGCTGATCAGGACGCCATGATGAGGGGTAGTGAGCTTCTAGGAATTCTTTAGCAAATATCTGAATTAAAATCCAAACTGATATTCACATTTCATGTCTTGATGTCAGGAACCCTAGAAATTAAAATTTTGCAACCTGTTTTCTTTTCTTATTTGCCCCCCAACTCAGGTTTGTGTGTGTTCAAGGTGGTGGAGTCACGTGAGAGCTTCAATCTGATTTCAACATGCCTAAAAGTAGATGTTCAGTGAGTGTAAAATTATGGCATCTTGTTCAAGAATTTGGGGAGCAGATTTTTGGTAGCGATGGTGATATTTTGTTTTGTAAATTGTGTAAAGTTAAGGTATCGCCCCCAAAGTGTTTTAATATTCAACAACATTGTGACACCACAAAACACAAGAATTGTTTAGCAAGATTTACCTTCACTGAGAACAGGCAACATCTGCTTTTCAAGAGAGCTTGTTCTTCAACTGCAGGTTCATCAAATACCCAGTCAGAATTTTGTAAGGTTCTCTGTACAATGATGGTTGCTTCAAATGTTCCCTTAAGGAAATTAGGTAGTGGTAGCCTCAGAAAGTTTTTGGAGAAGTACATCAGTCACCCGATTCCAAATGAATCAACTCTAAGGAAAAATTACATTTCTGTCTGCTATGAGGATGTGTTAGGAAAGATAAGATCTGCTGTTGACAACAATAAGATATGGGTGTCAAGACTGATTTGCACTTTCACCTATATTCCGCTTTGCTCCCAGCTTGACAAAGAAAAGGGAGGAGGGGGGATGGAATGCAAGGGTGGGGCAAAGCCAGGGGAAGCCTCCTCTCGAGAGACCCCAGCAGCAAACCAAGCCAAAGCCGCTTGCATGCTGGTCTACCATTTCCGGGAGGGGCTGAACAAGGAGCTGTATCACAACTGCCTGCCCCGGGGGGGTGTGCCCTGCAACCTTCGAGCATGGTACCAGTTAGCCACAAATGTGGAGCTTGACCTGATGGAGTACCAGGAGCATGCTGTGCATGAGAACTGCCCTTGCTGAATGCCCGAGAGACACACAGCACCCTGTGGAGGAAGAGGGGGAGCGACCCCTGCTAGGGAGGAGAAGTCCTGCAGGAGCCCGGGGGCGTTTCTGATGTGGGAAGGAAGGCTACTGAGAGGCCGACTGCCTTGCACCATGGCTGGCATCTGCACCACAAGGCCCAGACCAACCAAAGCTGAAAAAACCACCTGCAAAGCCAAAGGAGAAAACATAGGCAGCTCAACAGGTCGTGGTGGTCTCTTTCCAATCCAGTGAAGGGGAGGGAACTCCCACCCATGACAAGCCTGGCTTGATCTATGAGAGCGACATCAAGGGGGAAGACAACCTGATGGTAAGTGGCACCATCATCCCTATGACAACCCAGGTGGAGATTTTGGTGCCCTCCTCGAGAGTGAGGGGGGCCCCCTCATAGCCTTGCTGGACTCGGCGTGCATTCAGTGCCTAATTAGCCTTCAGACAGTGGATAAACTAGGACTGAGGCTGAGGAAGCTAAGGCATCCCATGGGGTTTGCCCAGTTAGATAGTTCCCTTATGGAGGGAGGGGGCACCAGCAACTTGCCTAACAGAGCCAGTGAGCTTCAGGGCTGAGACCCACGTACAGACTATTCATTTTATTGTGGCTCCTGGAATGACCGAGACAATGGTCCTAGGACTAGCCTGGTTGAAGAAATGGAATCCGTCAGTAGATTGGGACAGCAACAAGTGGTGAATGAGGAAGAAAGCAGCTAGCCAGCAGAATCCAGCGAAAGCACCGAATGTCAGAAACGAGCTGGCAATTAGGAAAGTGAAAGTGGAGTCAGTGAATACACTAAAGGGAAGTGAGGAGTTAGACTGCTCGTTCCTTTTGAATACCATGACTTAGCAGAGGCATTCAGTGAGAAGGAATCAGACGTACTCTCACCCCACTGCCCCACAGAGTGTGCTATTGAAATCTTGCCAGGGTCTAAATTACCTAAACCGAAGATGTATTCCATGATGCCAAGGGAGATAGAGGAACTTCGGGGGTTTATAGAAAAGAACTTGGCTAGGGGATTTATCCAGCCAGCAAAATCAAGGATGGCTGCCCCTGTGCTCTTCAAAGAGAGGAAAGAGGGGTCTCTCAGATTATGCGTAGATTACAGAGGATTAAATTGCATCTGTGTGGAGAATATGTATCCCCTTCCCCTCATGAGGGACATGCTGGGCTACCTAGCCAAAGGGAAGATCTCTACTAAGCTGGACTTGAGGGAAGCCTATTACCGAGTGAGGATTAAAGAGGGGAATGAGTGAAAAACCACATATAACTGCCCTTTGGGTTGCTACCAATTTCAGGTGATGCCATTTGGGCTGCAAGGGGTGCCAGCAGTATTCATGCCATTATTAAACGAGGTCCTGCATGAACACCTGTTCATGCTGGTATACCTAGATGACTTTCTAATCTATACCAAGACCATGGAAGAGCACGTGAGGCTAGTGAGAGCAGTACTTGAGAAGTTACGCAAAGCCCAGCTGTATGCAAAGCTGTCTAAATGTGACTTTCACAAGACCAGCCTAGACTACCTGGGATATCACATCTCTAAGGATGGGGTGGAAATGGACCCGAGTAAGGTGAAGGCAATTCTGGAGTGGGAGGCCACTCGGACCCAGAGGCAGTTGCAGAGCTTCCTGGGATTTGCAAACTTTTATCCGCAATTGATCCCCACTTTTGCCCAGATAGCCCTGCCAATCACAAACATGCTCAAGACGGGGGGAGGGGTGAAGCCTGAACCGAGTCAGCCACTGAATTGGTCCATCAAATGCCAGTCTGCCTTTGAAAAACTGAAGTGGCTCTTTGCTGCAGAGCCAGTTTTGAAACACCCAAACCCAGATGAGCCTTTTGTAATCCAGGCAGATGTCAGTGATGTGGCAGTGGGGGGGGGGTTTACTACAGAGGAATGAAAAAGGGGAGTTGCAACCCTGTGCCTATACGTCTTGCAAATTAACTGATGTAGCGCTACCTCTTTAGAGGCCGCCAATGCCCAGGCCCTCCCAGCCACAACCCCCCTTGTCCAGCCTTGCGGTAATGTTCTTTAGAGATCGGTGAGATGTCTTACAACCGGAACTCATGCAGCATTGATGGGTGGCAGGCTCTTCTTGTTGAAGCAGGACTTTCAGGCACGAACTTAACCGGTCACAATGGTT
>NW_015390393.1:111413-114377 GCF_001527695.2 Protobothrops mucrosquamatus | reverse complement strand
CCTTGATAGAAAAATAAAATAAGCTTCCAGACCTTCTCTTCTCAACTCCAACCACCCCGGCCTTCTCCTTTCCTTTCCTTTTCTATCCTTCCTCCTTCCACTCACGCCAGCCACACCCAAAGCCAACTGCAGCTGTCCCAATCTTTTCCTTCCCAGTCAAGCTCCTGCAAGCACTCTCAGGCAGTCCCCGCTACAACTGACACTGAGAGACATTGGGCCATCTGGGAGAAGGAGGCTTATGTTGTCCAATGGGCTCTTCTTACCTGGAGGCAATTTTTAAAAGGTAGTAAGATCCCATTCGAGGTGTGGGTGGACCACAAGAACCTAGAGGCATTAAAAACCCTGAGAAAGCTATTCCCTAAGCAAGTCTGGGGGGCTCAGTATTTTAACCATTTCAATTTCACCCTTTGCTACTTGCCTGGGGGAAAACATTTCTTAGCAGATGCCCTCTCCCGCATGCCCCAGTACATATGTACCTGAGAGGAAGTAGTTAACTCCATCATCCCATCCAGGCAGCTCACAGCACCAGCGCTTACAAGACAGAAGAGAATGGTCTCTCTGCAGCCAGTTGGAGACTCGCTGACACAGCCCCTAAAAGACACCTGGGGGGGGGGAATAAGTGGTTCCAAAGACATAAGGAGGACTTGATGCTAAAAGAGGGCTTGGTGTGAAAGGGGAGTAAATTGTACATCCCAGCTAGCCAGAGAACCTTGGTCCTACAGAAGAGCCATGATGCGAAGCCTGCAGGGCATTTTGGGTTTGTGAAAACCCTTCACCTGGTAAAGAGACAGTTTTGGTGGCCAAAGATGAAAAAGGACATAGAAGCCTATGTGGCCAGTTGCCCTGTTTGTGCCTCCATGAAGCACCTACCTGGAAAGCCCCTGGCTTGCTACAGTTGGTAGCCAACCCAGCCAACCCATGGAAGGAGATATCCATGGATTTTATCGTGGAATTGCTGGAGAGTGCTGGAAACACAGTAATATGGACTGTCATCGACCTGTTCTCGAAGCAAGCACACTTTGTGGCATGTCCGAAGATTCCTTCTGCCTGGGTCTTAGCCAAGATGTTTGTGCAACGTATCTACAGACTACACGGGGTCCTGAAGTGCATTATTTCGGACAGAGGGGTGCAATTCACCACAAAAAGTTGGCGGGAATTTTTGAAAATGATAGGCTCCTCCCAGGGACTTAGCTACACCTGTCATCCTAGTACCAATGGGGTGGCTGAACGTGCTAATTCATTGGTAGAGTAATACCTGCACTGTTATGTAAATTATCAGCAGATTAATTGGACCAAGCTCCTGCCTTTCGCGGAGGTGGCAAATAACAACTCGGTGCATAGTAGCACTGGGTTTACCCCTTTTAAGGTGGCCATGGGGACTGAGTTCATGCCTATGCCAGAGCTCCCACAGGGAACCCCATCCTCAGTGTCATTGTCTGACTGCATGGATACTCTAAAAGCCACATGGCCTGCTGTGCATGAGGTGCTAAACAAAGCTTCAGAAAGCCAAAAGAGGCAAGCAGATCAGAAAAGGCCCCCCCAGAAAGTATTCAGAGTGGGGGATAAGGTGTATCTATCTACCAAGTATCTAAACCTGAGGCAACCTTGCAAGTTAGGTCCTAAATATATAGGGCCTTTCCAAATCATCTGGATCATGAATCCTGTCACAGTGGAGCTGAAGTTGCCAAAAAGCCTCAGGCGGGTCCCTCTGGTATTTCATTGCAGTCTTTTAAAACCCTTTCACGAATCTGGCTTGATGCCAGTCAAGGAACCATCTCCTCCTCCCATTCTACTTAAGGGAGAGGAGCACTATGAGATCAAAAAGATTCTCGACTCCAGATATCACAAGGGAAAATTACAATACCTAGTACTGTGGAAAGACTACCCACTAGCAGACGCTGAGTGGGTGGCTGCTCCTGATGTTAGGGCAACAAGGTTAGTTAAGAAGTTTCATAATAGGTACCCCCAATGGCCCCAATGAGGGGTGTGGCCACAGTTGAGTTGTGAGTAATGATGTGTATATATGTTTATTGTTGTTTCAGGTCTATCCTTCTTCCGGGGGTCAGCATGTCAAGACTGATTTGCAATTTCACCTAAATTTAATAAATAATAATAATAAAAATAATAATAATAATTCCACTTCGCTCATAGCTTGACAAAGGGAGGAGGGGTGATGGAATGCAAGGGTGGGGGGAATTTCATCTGAGAGAGTGCCAAACCCAAGGACACATCAAGCAGGTGGATTAGCGTGGTTCTCTGGTTCCCATAACAAAATGAACAGAAGTGATTGGTGGATGTAATGGATGGTAGGTGGCCCACAGGGAAAGGGGGGAAATAACTATGCTAGCTTTTGCACAGGAAACCCAGAGCTGGTTTCGCTTTGTCTGTGCCAATATGGTTTATTCAGTAAAGTTTATACTCTTGCTAAAATAATGTCCCAGGAGTTTCTTTTTCTGGATCCGCCAACTGGACAGTTGACAATGGATTTCAATAGATGAAATAAGTGATGTAAATGGAAGATATGTAACCAATGTTATTATTGGCACTCTAAAATGTGACAAGCCTGGTGAAGTATTTCTCCTAACATGTGAAACTCTACAAAAAGTAAACAATTCCACTATTGCTATGCACTTTGTTGATTCTATGAAACTACTCTGGCTGGATGGTGTAAAAAGGGGAAATATCCTCTTTGTAACAGATGCCGCTCCATACATGACTAAAGCAGCCAAGGGACTTAAACTTCTTTATTCAAAAACTAGATGACCTCGGAGACTTCCGGTGGCAGGCGACCTCGTCGGACGCAGCTGTAGCTGCCTCCCGCCTGTTTCTGCGTAAAAGCCGTTTTGACAGCTAGCATCAGCTGTCAAACGGCTTGATACCTTTCCCCTGGGCAGAGGGGGATAGGTGAGCTACCCGGGGTAGGAGTTGAGTTCCCGAGTCGTCCCTTGTGGACGATGTAGGTGA
>NW_015390393.1:102298-106392 GCF_001527695.2 Protobothrops mucrosquamatus | reverse complement strand
CTTTACTATTATTATTATTATTATTATTATTATTATTATTATTATTATTATTATTATTATTATTATTATTATTATTATTATTATTATTATTAACCCCTCTATGTTTTGATCAAAATAAAGTTGTAATTCTTTGCTGAAACCTCGGCTCAGGAGTTTCTTTGGCTCTTTTAAATTCCTGAGTAATGCTGGGGCAATTGTGAGGCTAAGTGGAAAACCTTACAAGAGTTTTGTTTTGCTCTTTTTATTTGCTGTGCCAATTTTTCTGAGTCCAACAAATTTAATTTATGTTTTACTAGCTGTACTCAGCCACGCGTTGCTGTGGCTCAGTCCGGTAAAAGCGTGTGTTGCTTTTACGTCCAACAAATGGCGCTGTTTTTCAAAAAAACATGTTTTTACCTGTCACAGGTGTGACATCTATATAATATAGGTATATAGAAACATGTGCGTATTCGAATGCAACGTTGTGTCAAAATTTCAAAGCAATCGGTGAAGAACGTTCGGAGATTTAAGATTTTGAACAAATGAACATTTACATTTTTATTTATATAGATGATCCATATCACATGCCCTGCACATGGTTTACACAGAGTGGCCAAAGAGATTCGAAGCAACTATCCTGATGTAGATAATTTCAAACTGGAAAAAAATGTTCATTAAAACTCCACTTTGAGGGCTTTTGGTTCTGGGTCGCGGTGGTGCGGTCGAATGGAGAGAGCCGTCTCTTCGCTGGCCAAGTTTCCTCCGCCGGTAGACCCCTGAGCAGGTCGAAAAGTCGCTCTGGAGGAGCGACTACCGTTGAGGAGGCTTCTCATATGACTGCAGAGGGGCAGCTGCGGCTGCTGTAGTCCGAGTATCTCCTTTGGGCTGACGGAGTAAAGATCGGTCAGTAAAATGGCCGATCATTTAGCTGCGCCAACTGTAAGCCATAAGATCATCTAAGCAAATAGACCCACCATGGAAGACTCGGTGAGATTTTCTTTTACCTCTACTTTCCTTTTTTTTTTCTGTGAAAAGCTTGTTTTTGAAATTATTTCCCTATCTTGTTAAAGCGGCGTTTTTGGTGGGGGAAGAGAAGCTTATAAAAAGAAACTAAATTTACTTTTTTTTAATGGTTGATTTTATTTTTGGACATTTGGGAGCCCCAAGAAATTTCGTTACAGAGATGTAACATACCAATTGTTTGGAGAATACTGTTTTTTTTTATTCTTATGGTATCTGGAAAAACTGAATATTTGAATAACTTTGATTAGTCGTCGGGGGACATCTTCTGGTGAAACTACTCATTGCAACTGTTATTTCTTTCTTTTGGAGTCTGACTTTGGCTTTCAAATTATTATAAAGGAAAAAGATAAAGAAGCCGTATAGTTGGGTGGAGGCGGATATTGACTGATTTCTTTTGAATATAGTCTCCCCCAAAAGGACGATGGCTTTAAATATGATAGAAATGGAAGAAACTTGTCTAAATCTCACTTATAAGTATATATTGGATAAAATCCTGGAAAACACTGAGATGATAGTTGCTTACACAAAAGAGATTTCACTTCAACGACAAATTAAAGCACAAGGTGTAAGTAAGCACTTTGAAAGCCAAGAAACAGCAGAGGGGGCTTATACCCAAGAGATTTCTTTTCAACCTTGCCTTCAGCCCACTGAGATGGAAGAATCAAATTTACATTTGGTTTATCAACCTATATTGGAAAAAATTCTTGATGCTAATGAGCAAATGATTTATAACAAGGAAATGGAGGATTTTACCCCAGAAGACCAAGCTGACTTGCAGACACCATCTGATTTTTTGACAGAGAAAAAACTAACAGAAGAAGAGCAATACTTGATCAAAGAGGACTGTACATTATCTTATTTACAACCTACTAAGAAAATGATGCCAATTAAACCTTATGCAATTTTTAAAAAGATGGGAAACGACGTTCAGCTACGAGTTATCGAGAACAGCTACAACTCTTATATCAGCTTAATAAAATGGATAATGGGAGACTCACTTTTGGTGTACATGTTATGGCAAGAGATAATGGGAGATCTATTTGAGGAACTAGAGACTCTGTTATGGAAACCTATTTGGAATAGAAAGAAACCCAGAATAAGATATAAATATCAAATTTAAGATTACAGTGATGGGTGGTAAAGGATTTATAGCGACTTGGATTGATTTGCATGTGGATTTGGTCAAAAGGGAGGTCATTATGAAAAGATTTAGAATTTAATATTGAAATATAGTAAGAATATGTTTCTTGGAATGATAGATTATTTTTTTTCCTCCCTTTTTTCTTTTCCTTTCTTTTTTTCCCCTTTGCTTTGTCTCCTTGGTTTATCTATATTCCTTTTCCTTCGTGTTATTTTTCCTTCTTCTTTCTTGGTATTTTTTTTTATGTGTTTTTAATATTAGGGGTGGTATAATGAGAAAAAGATTGAAATAATGGAAGAGATGAAATTAATAATTGGAGAATTATTGAATAAGAATAGAATATAGTTGAGAGATGTAAGAATTTAGTTCTGGAAATAACATGTTTAAATAAGAGAAACGTGGGGTACCTGAATAGTAAATAAATATGTTAGTTTAAGTTTAAACGTTTGAAAAATTAATAAAACGTAAAACAGGATCTTATGGGATAGATAATGAGCTGTTGAAAATTTTTATTGATTAATGGAATCTATATGTAGTGATATATTAATGAATGAATTTGTTTTAGAAATGTACTAATTTGAATATAATATCCTAAGTAGAGAGAGAGTGTTAGTTTAAGTCTAAACATCTGAAAAAATAATAAAACGTAAAATAGGATTTTATGGGCTAGATAATGAGTTGTTGAAAATTTTTTATTCATTAATGGAATTTATATGTATGAATTTGTTTTTAGAAATGTATTAATTTGATTATAATATCCTAAATAGATAGAGAGGGAAATTTTAAGGAATATTGTGTGAGCTGTATATTTATAATGTTATTGTTTTTAATTGATAACCCTATCACCATGTTGGTTCTTAAGCCTTGTTGGTGTAAAATGGAAAACTAATAAAAATTGTTTAAAAAACAACAACTCCACTTTGAGTATGAAAGTTCAAAGAAATGGCTCCTACTTTGGGTCTCCCTCCCCAACCTGTTGTGACATGTTGGGGGACTTCGTTGGATGTGGCTATGTATTATGCCAGCTCCGTCAAAACTCTCAATAACAGAATAACAGAGTTAGAAGGGACCTTGGAGGTTTTCTATTCCAACCCCCTGCTCAAGCAGGAAACCCTATACCATTTCAGACAAATGGTTGTCCAATCTCTTCTTAAAAACCTCCAGTGATGTAGCACCTACAACTTCTGAAGGCAAGCCATACTACTGATAAATTGTTCTGTTAGGAAATTCCTCCTTATTTCTAGGTTGGTTCTCTCCTTGATTAGTTTCCATCCATTGTTTCTTGTTCTGCCTTCAGGTGCTTTGGAGAATAGGTTGTCCCCCTCTTCTTTGTGACAGCCTCTCAGATATTGGAAGACTGCTACCATATCACCCCTAGTCCTTCTCTTTGTTAGACTAGACATACCCAATTCATCATATGATTTAGCCTCAATCATCCTTGTTGCTCTTTTCTGCACTTTCCAGATTCTCAACATCTTTCTTGTATCATGGTGAGCAGAACTGGATGCAGTGTTCCAAGTGTGGTCTTACCAAGGCATTATAAAGCGGTACTAACACTTGATTCTATTCCTCTGTTAATGCAGCCCAGGATTGCATTGGCTTTTTTGGCAGCTGCACCACACTGCTGGTTCATATTTAAGTGATTGTTCACTAGGACTCCAAGATCCCTCTCAGAGTTACTACTATTGAACCAGGTACCACCTATTCTATACCTGTACATTTGGATTTTTACTGCCTAAGTGTAAAACCTTATGTTAGAAGTAAGTCTTCATCCTGGTTCATCCAAGCCGGGAATAAATAAGCAAACATGGCGACTGCTTTGGGAAGAAGGTTACAGTTTATTGCAGAAGACAGATAAGCAGCAGAGGAGAAGAAAAGAGAGTGAGCACATGGGCAGAGGGTCTTTTTATACCCTCTAGCCCTGCCTGGAAGTTTCCTGTTCCTGTGGCAT
>NW_015390393.1:95804-98471 GCF_001527695.2 Protobothrops mucrosquamatus | reverse complement strand
CTTTGTCTTCTTGATTGCTCTGGCTTCAACTTTCTGATGGTTCCACATCTGCATTTGTATAAGACTAGCTACTGCCCTGGGCAGAGATGAGGCCAGGTTTGGTTTCTGCTTTTCAAAAAATGCTTTTAAAAATCCTTTTGGTGAACAATATTTTTCCTGCCTTTTTAATATTTCCTTCTCTGGGTTAACTTCCCACACTTACTTTTCTCACCAGTGAACTTCAGTTTGGTAGATAGGGCCCAGTGTTCAAGTCTGTTGAGGTCCTATCTTCTGGAGTGTTGGCTATTCCTGCCAGCTTGGTGTCGTCTCTAAATGTGCTAAGTTCCCCTTCTATTCCCTTTTCTAAATCATTTATGAAGATATTGAAGAGTACTGGGCCCTAAGACAGAGCCTTGAGGTACCCCGCTGCATACTTCCCTCCATGTAGATGCAGTTCCATTAAGGACTATGTTCTGTTCTTTGTGTTGATAAGGCATTGAAACGAGGCAGGAGTAACAACAGATGCTTCCTTATTTAAGCTTCCACAGAACAACACAAAATGGTACTGATCCCTTTTATACCTTTTGCAGGGAACAGCGTCAGCCAATAAATGCAACGTATTTTCCCGCTCTGCGCATGCTCAATAGGCTGGAGACAGCCTGTCTGGCCTGGGCAGGCCACGTGGTCTGCCCGTGTCTCACTGCAGCTTCCTGCACCTGCTCTGTCAATCACAGGCCCAGGACATAACAGACTACATGTTGAGTGTGGTATGAATGGGATGTAATCCATCTAGTCCTGGTGATTTGAACTCATCTAGGGTTGACAGGTGTTGTTTTACCATCTTATCTCCTATTTTAACTTGTATTCCTAGTCTGTATTTTACAGTTTTGCTTTTGGTAGGTTGGGCTGTTTTTTCCTTTTGCGTGAAGACAGATTCAAAGAACGAATTTAGCAGTTCCACTTTATCCCTGTTGCCCGTCACTTCCTTGCCATCTTCTCCCATTAGTGGACCAATTGTTTCATTGAATATTTTTTTACATGTTGAAAGAAACTTTTTTATTATTTTTGACATTTGATGCCAGTCTTAGTTAATTTCTGAGCCTTAGCTTTCCTGACTTCATCTCTGCAGATTAATAATAATAATAATAATAATAATAATAATAATAATAATAATAATAATAATAATAATAATAATAATAATAATAATAATAATAATAATAAAGTTGGAAGGGACCTTGGAGGTCATCGAGTCCAACCCCCTGCTCAGGCAGGAACCCTACACCATTGTAGTGTAGGGCAAGAAGTGTAGGGCTGTCCAGTCTCTTCTTAAAAACTTCCAGTGTTGGAGCATTCACCGCTTCTGGAGGCAGGTTGTTCCATTGGTTAATTGTTCTAACTGTCAGGAAGTTTGGGCTATATGCTTGTATTCTGCCTTAGTTATGTGTCCCTCTTTCCATTTTTTATACTTGTCCTTTTTGTCTTTCAGTTTATCAGAGAGTTCTTTATGCAACCATGCTGGTTTCTTCTTGGATTTCTTATTTTTCTTTTTCAGTGGTATTGTGCTGAACTGGGCTTTCATAATCTCCTTTTTCAGAGTTTCCCAATCTTCTTGAGTATTTTTTCCCTTTTAAGATTTTCATTCATGGAAACCTTCCCAAGCTCTAAGTCTCCCCCAAAGTTCCTGCAGCTTCAACCCCCTCTGTCATTTCATCTCTGTTAGTAAGAATTAAGTCCATTGTGGCTAACTGTCTAGTTCCCTCCTCTACCTTTTGGATTTAAAAAAAACTTAAAAGAGATTCCTACTGTTGCAATGTGGGAGGGAATCACATCCAGCTGCTAAACAGACAGAGATTAGTTCAGCAACCACCATACACTTTTTCTTTCTTATTGGAATCATAGATGATGTCTGAACTCCCCAAACTTGTTGGGAGTAATTTGAGTCCAATTCTTCTGACATTACAGTATACCCTTTCTCTCTTTGCCTATGGACTACATCAGCAATATTATCTTGAGCTTAGAAATTACATTTTTTTAATATGAGAGTTATTTACAAAATGTTGAGCATGATACAGACATTATTTCAGGAGTGAGTTGTTTAAAATATGTAAAAGGTAGATTGGTTTTAAGTGTTATAAATAACATTGATAAATTCTAGCTTAGCTATTTTGTGATGAAATAACGCTTTGATTTCATTTAATGATAATCAGTTTGTCAGGATATGAGAACTGAGACATCACCATTTTTCCTGACATTCTTATTTATCTGTTCTTTCTAAAGCAAATATTTTCCAGGCCAGGAAAGTGAGATTAAATTTATCTACCAGGGTCAGCTTCTCCAAGACCAAGCATGGACTCTGCAGTCCCTCAACATCCTGGACAATTGTATAATCCACTGTTATCTCTCCCAGACCATCTCTGCCATGCCACCAGAAACTAGGGGTATTACTCTGAGCATGGGCGACTTGATGATTCCCATTTTTATGCTGATGCTGGTCCTCTCTCCACTTCTGTTCAATATTTATGTGAAGCCGCTGGGGGAGATCATCCGTGGCTTCGGGGTGGATTTCCATCAGTACGCTGACGACACTCAGCTGTACATATCCACCCCGGGCCACCCCAACGATGCCCTTGACGTGATGGCCCGATGCCTGGAGGCCGTGAGGGTCTGGATGGGGAGGAACAGACTCAG
>NW_015390393.1:74683-94690 GCF_001527695.2 Protobothrops mucrosquamatus | reverse complement strand
TCCAGCAAGCGGGACTGGCCTAGGGGATTTTATAGGGGTTTTAATTACTTTTAAATTTGACATTCTTAAATATTTCATTTTAATCAAATTTTAAATTAGGTGTAATATGTTAGCTTTTTATCATTTGTCAGCCGCCCTGAGTCCGAAAGGAGAAGGGCGGGATATAAATACAATTAATAAATAAATAAAATAAATAAATTCCACATCAACTACCGCCAGTTAGTCACATTGCCTGCCACCATTTCCTTGGTTAGAGTGACTGTATTTTTTCCGTTTTCTTGTTTTTGGGATGTATGGACAGTGAGCAGCTATGGAGAAAGAAAGGTGTCAGCTACCTGTTAAACCAAAATACTTTTTATTTGATATGTACACTTGTTAATAACCTACAGCACCAAGGAAAGCTCTTACCCAGAATTTGACACTGAGAAAAAAGACTCTACAATCATTTGGGAAAACAAAAGAAAACAAAACCTTACTTAATTTCTCCATTTTTTGTGTCTATGTCTGGATATTTTTGAAGGCCACCAGTAAAAGATGAATAGAATAGAATAGAACAGAACAGAACAGAATACAGCTGGAAGGGACCTTGGAGGTCTTCTAGTCCAGCCTCCTGGTCAAGCAGGAGAACCTATACCATTTCAGATAAGTGACTGTCTAGTCTCTTCTTAAAAACCTCCAGTGATGGAGCGCCCATGATATCTGAAGGCAAGCTGTTCCACTGGTTAATTGTCCTCAGTTAGGAAGTTTCTCCTTAATTCCAGGTTGCTTCTCTCTTTGATCAGTTTCCAACCATTGTTTCTTGTTCTGCCCTTTGGTGCTTTGGAGAATAATTTGACCCCCTCTTCTTTGTGGCAGCCCCTCAAACCCTGGAATACTGCTATCATGTCACCCCTATTTCTTTTCTTTAGACTAGCCAAACCCAAATCCTGCAGCCATTCTTCATATGTTTTAGTCTCCAGGCCTTTGATCATCTTAGTTGCTCTTCTCTGAACTTTTTCCAAAGTCTCAAAATCTTTTTTGTAGTATGGTGATCAAAATTGGTTGCAGTATTCCAGGTGTGGTCTTACTAGGGTTTTATAAAGCGGTACTAATACTGTACTTCACATGATCTTGATTCTATGCCTTTGTTTATACAACCAAGGATTGTATTAGCTTTTTTGGTGGTGGCTGCACACTGCTGGCTCATATTCAAGTGATCATCCACTAGGACTCCAAGGTCCCTCTCACAGTTACAGTTTTTGAGCCAGGTCTCACCTAATCTGTACTTATACCTTTGATTTTTCCTGCCTAAATGTAAAGCTTTGCTCTTCTCCACATTAAATTTCATTTTGTTGGATAGGGCCCATTGTTCAAGTCTGTCGAGATCTTTTTGGATCCTGAGCTTGTCTTCTGGGATGTTGGCTATTCCTGCCAGTTTAGTGTCATCTGCAGATTTGATGAGTTCCCCTTCTATTCCCTCATCTAAGTCATTTATGAAGATATTGAAGAGTACTGGGCCTAAAACAGAGCGTTGTGGTACCCCACTGCTTACTTCTCTCCATGTGGATGTAGTACCATTAAGGACTACTTGTTGAGTACCGTTTGTCAGCCAGCTACAAATCCATCTGGTGGTGATGCTGTCAATCCCACATTTTTCTAGCTTACCAAGAAGTAGATAGAGGTCTACTTTGTCAAATGCCTTGCTGAAGTCTAAATATACTATGTCCACAGCATTTCTCTGGTCTACTAATTTAGTCACTTTGTCAAAGAATGGAATAAGATTGGTTTGGCATCATCTGTTTTTAACAAACCCGTGCTGGCTACTAGTTATAACTTTGTTTCTAGATGTTCGGAGATCTGTTTTTTGATTATTTTTTCCAGTTTCTTCCCAGACATTGATGTTAGGCTGATTGGTCTGTAATTTCCTGGGTCTGTTTTTTTCCCTTATTTGAAGATGGGAAGCACATCAGTGCTTTTCCAATCCTCAGGTAGTTCCCCAGTGCTTCAAGATTTTTTACATGTAAAATTAAGTATATACAATCTTTCTCATAATTTCCTCCTCTTTTGCAAACATTGAGTTAATACAATTAATCTGTTGCCTAACAGAAACAGTTCTGGTTTGAAATCTATGTTTTTTAGTCATTTGCTCCAACCATATGTGTATTTTTGACCAAAATCGTTTAGCTTTAGGACAGACATGTCAAACACAAGGCCTGCGGGCCGGATCCGGCCCCAGGAGGGCCCAGATTTGGCCCCCCAGGGCTGTCCCAGAAATGGCAAGGGACCTGTCCCTGCTGCCCCAGCCCTGGCCCACCCCAACCTGGCTGGGCGCCCTCCCGGCACACGCACAGGAAACAGCAAGTACTCAGGGGCTGGTGGTGTGCAGCAGCAGCTGCAGCTCATTTGCCTCAGCCTGCCCTGCCCCTCCCAGCCTAACCCCGTCACGCCCGGCCACACCCCACTTTGCCGGGCCTCTCCTTGTCTGGCTCTGCTTTGCTGTGCTTGGGCCATGGCGTTCTGTAAGCCTAGCAGCCCAGGGCACGCCCAGCCTGTGGGACGAAAGGCGCGGAGATGGGAGCGCACGGTGGCACAAGCTGAGCATCAGCCGGCTCCCAGTCGCCCTCTCCGCCACGTGGTAGGGCCAGAGAGGGGAACGCAGCAGTCATGAAGAGCCGCAGCCTGGAACTGCCGGTGGCCAGCAACGTGTGAACCTTTGTGGCAGCTGGAGAGAAAGGGTGAGAAGGAGGAGAAAGCAGGAAGGGTTTCTGTGTGTGTGTGTGTGTGTGTGTGAAAGACAGAGAGAGAGAGAGAGAGAGAGAGAGAGAGAGAGAGAGAGAGAGAGAGAGAGAGAGAGAGAGAGAGAGAGAGAGAGAGAGAGAGAGAGAGAGAGAGAGAGAGAGAGAGAGAGAGAGAGAGAGAGAGAGAGAGAGAGAGAGAGAGAGAGAGAGAGAGAGAGAGAGAGAGAGACTGAGACAGAGAGACAGAGAGACAGAGAGACAGAGAGACAGAGAGACAGAGATCCAGGAGGGGAAGAGGAGGAGGAAGCTGAGGTATTACAAAAAAGAGGAGCTTCCCCCTTTCTCCCCCCCTTCTCTTTTTTTTAACCTCCTCCCACTCCATTCAGGTGCAGCTGGAAGAAAAGGACAAGAAGGGGGAGAAAGCAGGGAGAGTTTTTGTGTGTGAGTGTGTGTGTGTGTGTGAGAGAGAGAGAGAGATTGAGCTAGCAGGGAAGCAAAAGTGTGGAGAACCGGGAGCGTTGCAGAGTAAGCAAATTTACAAAAAGGGGATCTCTTTTGGACCTCTCAGCGGCTTTTGATACTGTGGACCACAGTATCATGCTGCGGCGGTTGGGTGGGTTGGGAGTGGGAGGCACCGTGATGCGGTGGTTCTCCTCCTTCCTCACCGACCGTACGCAGTCTGTATTGGCAGGGGGACAGAGGTCGACTCCAAGGCCCCTAACTTGTGGGGTCCCACAGGGGTTGGTCCTCNTCAAGACTTGGTTATTCCAGCTTGCAGGACTGGCCTAGGGTAATTTTTAGGGGGGTTTTAATTATATTTTAAATTCGACAAATATTTAATATTCTTTTTAATTAATTTTAAATTTGTATTGTTTTGTATGTATTTTAAATAGATTGTCAGCCGCCCTGAGTCCTACGGGAGAAGGGCGGGATATAAATTCAAATATATAAATAAAAAATCTCTCTCTCTCTGTCTCTCTCTCACACACAAACGTGCTGCGTCGGGGAAGTGGTGTTGCAGGCAGGCGAGACAGCAAACTTGCAGATTGGCTTTGTGGTCTATTCTTGCCACCTTCCCTCCCTAAAATCCAGGCAATAATAGAACTCTTTGGATTGAATGGGAAGTTAAGAGGAATTGGTGTGAGTTGAAATTAAAAGGCCGAGTCAACACCCACCCACCCCAATTATTTTGTCGGAGACGTGGAAATTGTTTCTTGCTCCTACTTCCCCTCATCTGCTCTTTTATAATTTAATCCAGCCTTACCCAAACTAATGTCTTTTGGGTGTCATGGACTACAGTTCCCATCATCCTGTGGCTATGCTGGCTAGAAATGCAATGCCTTATTTTCTCTGCAGTATGCACCTAGGAGGCAGTAGGTCTGTGGGATTTAGATGTATTTAAACATTTGTTTCTTCTGCCTAATTTATTAAATCAACATCTAACTTGAAATTAAAAGTTTCTGAGAAATCCAGGGTGGTTTACAAGAAAACTCTCAAAGACAGCTATTGTAAAGTGTCACTAGCACTGCTTAAAACAATATTAAAAGTGTTGTGTCCTGAGCCTGCTTCCGCAGGCTCGGGACGTTGCAAGAGTCCCGGGCATTTGCAAAAGCTGCCCGGGACCAGACTGAGCGGCGCCGGCCTTGCGCGCAGGCGCAAAGCGGGAAAAGACCGCCTTGTGATTGGTTGGAATTGCCCGGGGATCAGAGGGTATAAATAGAGGCCTGCGTGCCTCTGCTCGGGTTGTTCGTTGACTGTAGTCAGAGAATAAAGACATGTTGGAAATGCATTGCTTCAAGCGCCATTATTCTCCGGACTTAACACTGGCGACGAAGATGGGATTCAGTCTAAATAGCTAGGGAAGCTTGAAGACTCACCCAAAGAAGTCCGGAAGAGGAACAACGGCGTTGAAGTCAGCGTCTATCCTGCCAGTACAGCATCGCTGGAAGGTGAGTGCGGCTGAAGAAAACCCTGTTCCTGATCATGGCGAAAATTGGGCGGTTAGCTGAATTTGATGTCTCTCACCCGGAGAAGTGGGAATCTTACGTTGCAAGGGTAGAGACTTACTTCCGCGTAAATCAGATAAGGGAAGAAGGTCTAAAGGCTGCCACAATGTTGTGCGTTTGTGGGCAAGACGCCTTTGAGATTGCCGAGAATCTAATCACCCCGGCCTCGCTAGAAACTGTTTCATACTCCGATTTGAAGAAAGTTTTGAAAGAACACTTCCAGCCTAAGCAATCTGTCATTGCTTGGAGGCACACATTTGAACTGAGGGATCAGCGAGCTGGGGAATCTGCAAAAGAATACATTGCAGCTTTGAGAAGAGCAGCTAAACCGTGTGATTTCAAGGACTTAGAGGAAAGACTGCGTGNCGGTCTTTACGGACCACAAGCCTTTGCTGGGGTTATTCACTACCTCTAAACAAACACCTCACATCCTGTCCCCTCGTATGCTGCGTTGGTCCATTTTTCTGTCAGCTTATGACTATTCACTAGTTCACAAACCTGGCAGAGAAATGGGTCATGCTGATGGATTAAGTAGGCTGCCACTGCCTACTGTGGAGCCTGATCCCGCCCCTGCTGTACACATATTGTCCATTCAGGAATTGCCTGAGTGTCCCCTTAATGCTAGGGATGTGGCTGCTGAAACTGCCACTGATCACACGCTCAAACGCGTGCTGACACGGGTGCTGTCAAGATGGCCTGACAGATGCCCTGAGGAGGACTTTCAACGCTTCTGGGTCAAGAGGCACGAGTTGTCCACTTTCAATGGCTGCCTCCTCTGGGGCTCTAGAGTTGTGATTCCGGCCTCATTGAGGGCTAGAATCTTGGTCTCCTTACATGAGGGCCACCCTGGAATTGTTAGGATGAAGGCGCTTGCACGCAGCCATTTGTGGTGGCCTGGCATTGATCGGGCCATTGAGGCCCAGGTACATGGGTGTCATGCATGTCAGCAGTCCAGGCCAGAAATGCACCAGGCCCCTGTGCATAGGTGGGAGGAAACACACACTCCATGGTCTAGAATACATATAGATTACGCTGGGCCCTTTCAGGGTCAATTCTTCCTGGTTGTTGTTGATAGCCATTCCAAATGGCTGGAGGTTGTGCCTGTGTCATCTACCACTGCTGCCAAGACAATTCAGGTGTTGAGAAACATTTTTGCTGCACATGGGTTGCCAGATGTTCTGGTGTCGGATAATGGTCCTCAATTTACTTCTACTGAGTTTCAGGGGTTTCTACAAGCCAACATGATCCGCCACGCTGCTTCGGCTCCTTTCCATCCTTCCACCAACGGTCTGGCTGAATGGATGGTCCGCGTCGCCAAGGACGCCCTCAAGAAACTGACTTATGGCAATTTGCATCACAGGTTGGCTGACTTTCTTCTAGCCCATCGTACTACTCCGTGCACTGCCATGGGTAAGTGCCCGGCCGAACTCCGTTGGGGTCGTCGGCTCGTGACTAAATTGGACAGGCTGCATCTGGAGCATGTTGCTTCACAGGTGTCTCAGCCACACCCACCACGGGTCCTGCTTGTAGGTGATCCTGTCTGGGCCAGGAATTATGGGCCTGGACACCTCTGGGTCCCGGCTGTGGTCTGCAAGGTCTCGGGGCCTCTGTCCTACGAGGTGTCCCTGGAAGACGGCCGCGTTCTTCACCGCCACATTGATCAACTTCGTGTGAGGCGGGACTCGCCTAGGGTTCCTCCTCAGTCTCCTCTAGGGGGGGAGGAGGAATGGGAAATGCATTCTGGGAATCAGCATCAGCAGCCAACAATGGCTGTGGAGGGCAACACGGGTACACAACACCCACGTTCCGCAAGTGCTCCAAGTAGGAATTCATGGGGCAGGGGGCAAACAGACACCCCCACACGCACTCCAGCCTGGGAGTCACACCAGAGGTATACTAACTGTCCACACCTCACCAACAATACTCCAGACACGGAGACTGATTGGGAGCATACTCACAACTCACAACATACAAGAGAGCAGGCACAACAAGGTGGGGACATGTCCTTTTCAGCAATGGTTCACAGAAGGATGTCCCCACGTATTCGGGCTAACAGGGAGGTATCCTTGGACCCTATCACTACAGAAAGGAGCCAGGAAAATTACACACCTTCGGGGAACATTGAGATGAGTTCAGAGGGTTTGGAAAACTCCATAGGTGGTAGGTCAACCAGGTATAGTGAACAGCAGAGTCCTGACTTCACGAGCCGAGGAGACGGGCAGGAAAGGCAGGCAGAAGTCACGAGACAGCCACAGGGCAATTCACCTAGCGTGGAAAGCAACCGGGAAAACACTACAAGTTCCCCAGGTCCGAGAAGGTCGCTACGGGTCAAAGGCCCTCCCAAATACCTTGCAGATTACGTAAGGTGAGCAAGTATATAGCAGCTTGAACTAGAGGTTCAGACTGGTTGACTCTGTGGAAACGGAATTTGGGGCACATTGGTTCTCTGAACGACAGAACGGCCCCATATCTCACACACACTGTGAAATTAATGCAACAGTTAGTAACACACACTTTACCATGGTGGCGTCCATGTTGGGCGCAGTATTATTTTATCTAGGGGGGAGGGGTGTTGTGTCCTGAGCCTGCGGAAGCAGGCTCGGGATGTTGCAAGAGTCCCGGGCATTTGCAAAAGCTGCCCGGGACCAGACTGAGTGGTGGGAAAAGACCGCCTTGTGATTGGTTGGAATTGCCCGGGGATCAGAGGGTATAAATAGAGTCCTGCGTGCCTCTGCTCGGGTTGTTCGTTGACTGTAGTCAGAGAATAAAGACATGTTGGAAATGCATTGCTTCAAGCGCCATTATTCTCTGGACTTAACAAAAAGTGTGTATTTTAAGAAAGAAAAATATTAGTAGTAATTTACTTAGTGCTGTTTGACCATAAAATATGGTGGTGTTCTACATATGCCTGGCTGAACAGTGTGTTTGCAGTTGCCTCTAAATGGGTGAGGGATGCACTGTTTGTATTTTCCTTGGGAGAAAGTTCTATAATTGGGGTGCTGTCTCTGAGAAGGCTCTGCTCATGGCCACTGTTCTATAAAACAAACCAAGGGGACCATCTGGTCTAAATGGATGGTAAAAAAAAGATGATTAGGGGGCTGGAGGCTAAAACATGACAAATGTTTGTGGGAATTGGGTATGTCTAGCTTAGTGAAAAGGACTAGGGGTGGTGACATGATAACAGTGTTCCAATATTTGATGGGCTGCCACAGAGAAGAAGGGGTCAGCCTATTTTCCAAAGCATCAGAAGACAATAATAGATGGAAACTAATCAAGAAGAAAACCAGCCTAGAACTAAGGACTTGTGAAAACAACTAACCAGTGAAAAGGCTTGCCTTCAGAAGTTGTGGATGCTCCATCACTGGAGGCTTTTAAGTAGAGATTGGATATTCCATTGTCTGGAATGGTATAGGTCCCCTGCTTGAGCAGGGGCTTGGACAAAAGACTTCAAAGGTCTCTTCCAACTCTCTTATTCTTTGAGAGAGGCATTGCCAACCTCTCCCCCTCCCCTCGTCCCTTCCTGGGCACAGAGAGAGGGAGGGAGGGAAGGAAGGAGGGGAGGGAAACAGGAAGAAAGAAAGAGAAGGAAGGAGGGAAAGAGATGGGAATGAAAAGGAGGGAGGCAGGGAAGGAGGGGAGGCAGGGAGGGGAGGGGAGGCAGGGAGGAAGGAAGGAAGGAAGGAAGGAAAGAAGAGAAGGAAGGAAGGAAGGAGGGAAGGAGTGAAGGAGGGAAGGAGGGAAGGAGGGAAGGAAGGAGACTGGAATAAGAGGGAGGGAGGGTCTGAGGGAAGTCCTGCCTTAGCACGTGGCCACCAGCAGCCCTGCTGCCCTTTCGCCATCCCCTGGTGGTCTCCCATCCTATTGCTGAGGATGCTTTGGTTACAAAGCCAGGTCTTCTCGCATGGAGAGGGAGTGGGCCTCCCTCTGACCCACGCACTTTGCCATCCTGCACCCACCATGAGCAACCTGCCCAAGGAGAGCGAGCACAGCAGCAGCAGCCTTTGAGGAGGAGGTAAGCGCAGCTGGGCGCCCCCTCGGGGAAGTGCGGCTAGGCTAGGCAGGGCTGTGGGGTCCTGCTGCCGTGGGAGCTCAAGGGTCAGGCTGGGAGCTTGACCTCCGCTGCCCAGGGCTCCGGGCAGTCCATGCCACCATCCAGGAGCCCCCTGCACAGCCTGAGGCTCAGTGAGGCTCCTCCAGTGGACCATGCCCCGGCGCTCGTCCTGGTCCCACCCCCCCTCTGCCGAAGACCCTCAGATCTGCCCCAGTCCTGCCCAGGCCCGCACAGGTGCCCCTGACGCGAGTGACGTTGAGCTGGCCACTCCCACACAGTAGGCCACGCCCATGCCAGCCACACCCACACAGTAGGCCATGCCCATGCCAGCCACACACCCACACACCACCCTCCCCTGAGGGCAACCACCGCTGATGCAGTCCTCAATGAAATTGAGTTTGACACCCCTGCTTTATGACATGTCTACCAGATATGGTAATAAGTACCTGGTTTTTGTTTACATTTCCAACACTTGTTTGACGTATTTTTGAACATTTTCACTAATCTCACCGGTGTTAAATGCCATCTGTAAAACATTTTGCATAAGTTTTCTTTATAAGCCACCGCTCTCGTTAATTTAGCGTTTCTTTCTCATAAACTTTGCCAGTTTTCTAATTCTATATTATGTCCAAAGTTTTTTGCCCATATTATCATTGTTTCTTTTACTTGTTCCTCTTCCATCTTTAAGCTTAACAAATATTTATAGAGTTTCTTAATCGATTTTTCATCTGTTTTTAACAGTATCTGATCAAATTCTGTCTGTTCTTTATAAAATCCCATTGTTTTAGCATCTTTTTCATATCTCGTTTGAATTTGCAAGTATGGCCACCATGATAAATCAATACCTTGTTCTTGTAAATCTTGTCTGTCTTTCAGTTTCCCTTCATTGTCTAAAATATCTTTATAGGTCACAACTTTCTCGTAGTTAATTAAATTTGGGTAAGCAAATGCTTCCATTGTTGAAAGCCATCCAGGTATTTTAATATAGATTTTCACTTTTATTTTTTCCCATTCTAGAAGAAGTGCATTTCTTACAAAGTAGTTTTGAAAGTATCTATGTATTTTATTCTTCCCATACCACAGAAAAGCATGCCATCCAAGTTGTAGGTCATGCCCCTCTAGGTATAATAGTCTTTTATCTCTAAGCATTATCCACTCTTTTAGCCATGTTAATATAGTTGCTTGGTAGTATAGCGTCCAATCCGGCAGTCCAAGTCCTCCATTTTCTTTCACTTCTTGTAACATTTTCAGTCTAATTCTAGCTTTTTTTCCTTGTCAGATAAATTTCAGTATTGTTGTATTTAGTTCATCAAAAAAGGGTTTTCCCAGTCTTTTTTTTAAGCTTTATTGGTTTTTAAAACATAAATCACATAATAGTTGGATAACAGTGTGTTTGCTTGGTTTACATTTGTAAAGAAAAATCGTTAACAAATGATTTCTATAATTCACAATCCACATGTTCAAACAGATGTTTCTTTTTTTCTTAAATATTCTCTCTGGTAGATCCCGTCATCTATATTCTTAATTTTCACTTTAATATTTTAATATTTTTCCTTTGATCAGTATCTTTCTTGATCAATGTGTTTTGCTGAATCAGAGAGTTTTTCCCATCTATTTTCCCCAACCAATTATACAATTTGTTCCAGATTTTGTAATAATCTGTTTCACTCTTATCTTTGAGTTCTAACGTCAACCTATCTGTTATCTCCTGGGCCTGTGATTGACAGAGCAGGTGCAGGAAGCTGCAGAGAGACCCGGCCAGACCACATGGCTGCCCGGGCCAGACAGGCTGTCTCCAGCCTATTGCGCACGCACAAAGCGGGAAAATACGTTGCATTTATTGGCTGACGCTGTCCCTGCAAAAGAGTATAAAAGGGATCCGCGCCATTTTGTGTTGGTTCTGTTGGAGTTTAATAAAGAAGCAACTGTTGTTACTCCTGCCTCGTCTCAATGCCTTACCAACGCACAGAACAGAACATTGGCGACGAAGGTGGGATCGTGCTGCAAGGAAACAAACAACAACAAAAGAATACTAGGCTGACTCACCACGGGAGGCCGAAGTGCTTGGAATTTCGGCGTTCCGACTTGTGCGACTCTGCCTGCCAGTACGAAAACGCTGGAGGAGAGCTCGGCAAGATTTGCCCTGGAACCCCTTCGCAAGCCTGAGCAGCACGAGGAGTTGACGAGGCCGCCAAGGAGGAACGATGGCTAAGATAGGGCGTTTGTCCGAATTCAATACAGCGCACCCCGAACGTTGGAGTTCATACGTTGCCAGAGTAGAAAACTACTTTCGGGTAAACCAAGTACGGGAGGATGGGCTCAAAGCCGCAACGTTACTTTGTGTCTGTGGGCAAGAGACATTTGATATTGCCGAAAATCTGGTTGCCCCAGCACCTCTGCAATCCATCGCTTATACTGAACTTAAGAAAATGTTAAAGGAACATTTTGAACTGAAGCTATCGGTGATTGCATGGCATCATGCATTTGAGCAGCGGGACCAACATCCAGGAGAGTCTGCTGCAGACTTTATTGCCACTCTGCGGCAAGCTGCAAGGCCCTGTGAGTTCAAAGACTTAGAAGAACGGCTGCATGATTGGCTAGTTTGTGGCTTGAGGAGCCGAGAGCTGCAGCAAAAGATCTTTGCAAGGGAAGATGATGGAGCTGGACACGGGTTCAGCTCTGTCAATCATTTCCCAGAACACCCTCAAGCAGATCTGCTGTAGAAGCGGCCAGAGAGTTAAACTCAGGCCGTTGAATCTTATCTTAACAGACTTCCAGAATTCCAGAGTCAGTGTGAAAGGGGAGGCCACGCTCAGAGTGCAGCATAGGCAATTCGAAGGGTTTCTGGACATTGTTGTGGTTGTGGGTGACCGCACGAGTCTAATTGGACTCGATTGGTTCGAGGCACTTGGGATTCAAGTGACTGGGCTACACAGCTTGCAAACGGCAGGCCTTGTGGAAGTTTGCAAGGAGTTTGCTGATGTGTTCAGCCCAGAGCTAGGGTTGTACAAGGGGCCTCCCATTGCTTTACAGTTAGATCCCTCCATTGCACCGATTAGGATTAAGCCTCGTTGGGTGCCTTTTGCGCTTAAGCAAAAGATTAATGCCGAGCTGGATAAACTGCTACAGCAAGGTATTTTGGAACCTGTGGATAGCAGTCCATGGGAAACACCCATAGTCACGCCACTCAAGGCAAACGGGGAAGTCCGCATTTGTGCTGACTATAAATGCACGCTAAACAAAGTGTTACAGCAGCACTCTTATCCGGTGCCTGTGGTGAGCACTTAAAGGAGGCCGAGTTTTCGCCAAACTCGATTTGGCTCAGGCCTATCAACAGCTACCGGTTGATGATGCAACGGCAGAGGCTCAGACGATCGTAATGCACCGGGGAGCTTTCAAAGTCAGAAGACTGCAGTTCGGGGTTAACGTAGCCCCTGGCATTTTCCAAAGCGTGATGGAGCGAACGCTCTGTAACATTCAGGGAGTTTGCCCATATTTCGATTATGTCCTCATCGCAGGGGAATTACTCGAAAACCTGGCTGAAAGGCTTTGGTCCGTTTTGCTGCGTTTCCGCGAAGCAGGGCTGAAGCTTAAGCAGGAAAAATGCAAAATTGGAGTAACTTCCACTGAATTCCTGGGGTTTCGCATAGATGCCGAAGGCATCCATCCTGCTGAATCTAAGCTCAAAGCGATTCAGCAGGCCCCAAGTCCCAAGTCGAAGAGCGAGCTTCAAGCCTTCCTTGGGCTTCTAAGTTTTTACCATTCTTTCCTCCCTCACAAGGCTGCAGTGGCAGAGCCGTTACACTGGCTCTTGGACAAACAGGCTCCATGGAAGTGGACACAAGTCCACGAAAGGAGTTTTGCTGAGGTCAAGGCATTGTTGTCTTCAAATGCTGTTCTCGCTCATTTCAATGAGCAGCTGCCGGTGTGTATAGCCTACGATGCATCCCCTTATGGGATTGGGGCTGTCTTAAGTCACCTCAAGGCTGATGGGACACAAGTTCCTGTAGCATACTATTCAAGAACTCTGTCTTCTGCTGAGCGTAATTACGCACAGATAGACAGAGAAGCCTTGGCCATAGTGGCTGGCATAAAAAAGTTCCATGACTTTTTGTATGGTCGCCACTTCACGGTCTTTACAGACCACAAGCCACTGCTGGGGTTGTTCACAACGAACAAGCAAACCCCACACATAATTTCTCCTAGAATGTTGAGGTGGTCAATTTTCCTTTCTGTGTATGACTACTCCCTGGTTCACAAACCAGGCAAAGAAATGGGCCATGCAGATGGTCTTAGTAGGTTGCCTCTACAGCTTGTAGAATCAGATCCTGCTCCAGCTAACCACATCCTGGCTATCCAGGATTTGCCTGAGTCTCCCCTCAATGCAGGGGATGTGGCTGCAGAAACAGCCACTGATCACACGGTAACACGCGTGTTGACCTGGGTGCTGTCAGGATGTCCTGACACGTGTCCTGGCACCAATTTCCAGAGTTTCTGGAAAAGGAAGCATGAGCTATCCACCTTTAAGGGTTGTGTCCTGTGGGGTAGCAGGGTAGTGATCCCAACCTCATTGAGGACTAGAGTCTTGCAGTCTCTGCATGAGGGACATCTGGGAATAGTCCAGATGAAGGCGCTTGCATGCAGCTATCTCTGGTGGCCTGGGCTTGATAAGGAGATTGAGACCCAGGTCCAGGGGTGCCACGTTTGCCAACAGTCCAGGCCTGAAATGCCACAGGCTCCTGTACACAGGTGGGAGGAGACACATGCTCCTTGGTCGAGGGTGCATATCGACTACGCTGGCCCCTTTCAGGGGCAATTCTTCCTCATTGTTGTGGACAGTCACTCTAAATGGCTAGAGGTTGTTCCAGTGTCAACCACGACTACTGCCAGGACCATCCAGGTGCTGAGAGGGATCTTCGCCTCTCATGGGCTGCCAGATGTCCTTGTCTCCGACAACGGGCCTCAATTCACCTCTTCGGAGTTCCAGGCTTTCCTGCTAGCCAACATGATTCGTCATGCTACTTCGGCACCCTTTCATCCGGCTTCCAACGGCCAAGCTGAGCGCATGGTGTGCACAACCAAAGACGCCTTGAAGAGGCTCACTCATGGGAGCTGGCACCACAGGTTAGCTGATTTTCTCCTTTGCCATTGCACCACACCTTGCACAGCTACAGGCAAGAGGTCAGATGAACTCCGCTGAGGTTGCTGTCTCATTACCAAACTGGACAGGTTGCACCCAGACCAGGTGGCTTCCCAGGTGTCACAGCCGCAGGCACCGAGGAGACTACAGGTGGGCGATCCGGTTTGGACAAGGAACTATGGACCTGGACATCTCTGGGTGACAGCAATGGTCTGCAAGGTCACTGGGCCGCTGTCATACAAAGTGGCCTTGGAAGATGGTCGCGTGCTGCATCGGCACATTGACCAGCTGCGATGGAGGCTACCTAGTCACCCTTCCGCTCCTGACTCTGCTCTCGGGGGGAGGAGAAGGACCACGATCACGATCGTGGATCTCAGTCTCTCTGCGAAAGCGGGGGTTTGCACTCTCCAAATAGGGGTTTTGCCAACGAGGCGGCTCCTGACTCTGGCACTGGGTCCATGGGAAATTGCACACAACCGGTTTTTCATGCCACTCCTACTGCTGGCCTTGTGCCTACGGGACAATGCTCCCAACAGGGGTCTCTCGCTGACCTGGGGAATTCCACCCCACCAAGGAACTCTGGTCTGGGATTTCCAGAAACAGCCATCCGAAGTCAAATAGACAAAGGGTTGGGCTTACCGGACCAGGCCAGTCAGCAATATGCGGGTTCGCCTGTATCAATTGGCCCTCAAAGTCCCAGTCTGCCGAGCCTGGCAGGCAAGCGTGCAGACCGGGCACTTGCAGCAGCTCCGAGACGCTCGGAGCAGGTCAGAGGCCCTCCAAAGTTCTTACCAGATTATGTAAGGTTCCTGTCAGTAAGCTGGCAGACCTAAGGGTTCCCTAGAATAAGAACACGCTCAAAAGGGTAACCTTGTGGTAGTTAAAAAAAATAGTAGTGTATGTTTTTTTGAACTAAGAGGGGAGGGGTGTTATGTTTTGGACCTGTGATTGACAGAGCAGGTGCAGGAAGCTGCAGAGAGACCCGGGCAGACCACGTGGCTGCCCGGGCCAGACAGGCTGTCTGCAGCCTATTGCGCACGCGCAAAGCGGGAAAATACGTTGCATTTATTGGCTGACGCTGTCCCTGCAAAAGGGTATAAAAGGGATCCATGCCATTTTATGTTGGTTCTGTTGGAGTTGAATAAAGAAGCAACTGTTGGGGGGTGGGGCCAGCTGTCAAAAGAACAGGTGTGTTGGACGATTCTCTGGAATGTCTACACTCGCTTTCGACCGTTTGACGGACCCTTCGAGGTCCCAGATTTCTTGGAGGGGGATCCGAAATCAAGAGGCGCCCTGAGGAGTGATCTCTGGCGGCAGCCGAGATTAGCGAACCCAGGAAGAGCCTTTAATGGCCGCGAAGAAATGACAGCCGACAGCTGACCGACGATAGCGGTGATCTAGCGGGATAGAGACATGACAGATCCAGTCAAAGTAATCCTGACATCTCAGTAGGAGTGATCTGGTGAAAGAATCTGCCGGAGGTTTTCTGGAAAGGATGAACTAAGGAGCCCAGAAGAATAAAAGGAGAGGAGCTTCCCTCCTCGCTCTTTTACTAGTGGCGAAAACAAAGTTTGGGCACAGAAGGGTTGCCTGCATTGGTGCAATTACACCAGTTGGAGAACTTCAAATTGATGAGGAGTTTTCTTTGCCTTCCTCCTTCTTTTTTCTCCTTTCTTTCTCTCCTGCCTCCCTTTCTATAAGGGAAGTCTAACTTCGAGAGGCAAAGTCATTGTAAAACCACAGAGTGAAAGTGCAGAAGAAGCCAAGGAAGCAGACATTTTGTCCTGAGACTGTAGGCTGATCACTAGAAATAACAGCAAGAGAGACACCTGCTGGTTGAATTGAGAACAACTCAGGAGGGAAAGTGGAGAGGAAAGAAGGGAAAAAAGATAAGAGGAAACAGCAAACTTGTGACTTAAAGCACACTTAGTTTTGGTTGTAAGTATAAATCAGAAAGTAGTGTAAAATCTCTTTTCTTGACCTCAAAACCTAAAAGATACTATAAGGAACTATAAAGAAAATATATAACCATTGAACTTTTTGAAATGATGGATTCTAGCTTTTAATCAAAAATTGACTTTGGACTATATTTACTGATAAGCTTATTGTGGATATTGACTTTTGTTACATATATACATATATAGGGTTAAGTATATGAATACTTGTATCCAATATATTTAATTAATAAGTTACTATTATATATAAAGCATAACATATTTAGCTTTAATATTGACAATCTAGATACTCTGGAGAGAAACAGAGTAACTGTAAATAAGTGGGGTGGCTGGTTTGAAGAGTTGAGAAAGATGACAAGCATTCCTAATCTCATGAGAGTTGGAATAGGGAAGAAGCAGACAACACATACCTCACCAATGGAACCAAGCCCAGCTAGGCAAAGATCCCTGGAAGAGGTGACACAAAGAGACAGAGCAAACTCATTTAAAGATTTGCAACGAATGTTGCAATCAATGCAAGAGGTGATGTGTAAAAATCATGAAGACTTAAAAAAAGAGATAGGGGAAGTGAGAAACGATACAAGGGAACTTAAGGAAAAGATGAGGTCTATGGATGGGAAATTTGAGTGCTTTCAGCAACAGATCATGAAAAACGAACAAAAATTACAGGAAATGGAAGAAAGAATGGGAAAAGAAGAACTGAGAGTAGACGAAATGAATGAGAGATTAGTTCAGGCTAACAGGGAATTAGAATTGACAGTTATTTCCCTGGAAGTAGAGAAGGCTGCCTATTACCTATGGATCCAAAATATTAGAGAGACGAAAGGTGAAGATTTACCAGTAATGGTGACAGATATTCTGGCGAGGGCCCTAGGGACTTGTAAAGAGGAAATGGCGAATGAGATCGATGAGATTTATAGAATCCACACGAACTATGCGAGACGGCACAACCTCCCCAGAGAGGTCCATATCAGATTCGTTAAGAAATCTGTCCGAGATGAAATATTATTTAGGACCAGAGACGATCCATTGGAATACCAAGGCAGACAGGTAATTGTGCTTAAGCAAGTACCAAGACGGGTGAGAGATATGAGAAGACCTTACCAACAAATAACCTCTAAATTGATAAGAAAAAATATTAATTTTAGATGGTTGGTACCGGAAGGGATTATGGTTGTGTGGCAGGAAAAGAGGTTTCAGCTGGATACAATAGACAAAGTAGAGGAATTCTATAGACAAAATTTTGGAAGTGAGGAGGAATTAGTTGAAAGACAGGCAAGAGAAGAAGGTGAGATCCCGCCACAGGCCACAGAAGGAAAGGAATTACAAATTAAAGAGAAGGGAACTGGGAGAGGTGATGATATAGAGACTGAAAAAGACAATGGGAAATATGACGAGGATAGACTTAAAACAATTAAAGAAGTTAGACCGAAAAGGATGCCAGTGGAAAGAGAAGTACAAGCTAAAGAGTCTAGACTGACAATAGTAACAAGATCTAAATATAGATAAAGAGGCAAAAGAAGGAATTGAGATTATATCCCTGAACATTAATGGTTTTAACTCCCCATTAAAGAGGAAAATTTTTTAAAATAAACTGGGCAAGATGAATTTGGATATAATAATTCTACAAGAAGTGCATATTAAAAAACAGCATCAACATTTATTAAATTGCCCCAAGCTGGGAAAAATGTTTGCAGCGCTCTCACAACAAAAAAAAGCAGGAGTAGTAGCATATATTAATGAGGAAATTCCAACAAAACATATTTATAATGATGAAGATGGTAGAATCTTAATAATAGAAGTAATTTTGAATAAAATAAAAATAGCTCTTGTGGGAATCTATGCTCCCAATGAAGGTCAGAAACAATTCTATAAAAAACTACATAGCATTATTAGTGAGTTTGACTATGATAACATTTGTATAATGGGAGATTTCAATGCGATCAAGGATAGACAATTGGATTATAAAAGTGATAAGACCAGAAAAGGAATTAGACCAACATTACCTAGTACTTTCTTAGAAATGGTGGAGGAGTTCAACATTCAGGATATTTGGAGGGAGAGGAATACAGGGAAAAAGCAGTATACGTATTTTTCGGGCGACATCTCTCATGGTCCAGGATTGATATGGCGTGGTTGTCAACAGACCTAAATTCAGAAGTGGAAGATGTTATAATTGATACAAATTTTTGGGCTGACCACAATCCAATTAGAATTAAATGGAGAGGGCAAAAGAAAATAAGGAGGTGGACTCTGAAAAGAGCAATTTTAAACCACAAAGAATTTAAATTGAAATTGGAAGATCAAATGGGCCTATTCTTTCAGATGAATAAAAAGGAAGATACGAATTCCCAAAACTTATGGGACACAGCCAAAGCCTACATGAGAGGTGTCGCAATTGCTTATATGGCTAGGGAAAATAAAATTAAAATACAGCGACAAAGAAAGCTTGAAGAAGAACTTAGCAGGGTTGAGGAAAATCTACAAAACGAACCACAAAGGCGTGACCTGAAACAACAAATAGATTTAATTAAACATAAGATAAATATCATTGAAAAGGAAGAGCTGGGGCAACAAATAAAACGTACCAAACAAATTTTTTTTGAAAATGCCAATAAACCAGGTAGATGGTTGGCTTACAGGATAAAGAAACATAACGATAAAAAGAGGATTAGCAAACTATACAATGAAAAAGGAGAGATGGTATATCAGAATGAAAGGAAGAAAATGGTGGCCTATGAGTTTTACAAGAAATTATACAAAGATGTAGAACGGAAAAACAAGGATGATATACTAAAATATTTGCAATCAGCTGATCTACCGAAAGTTCCAGAAGAGATTAAAAATACATTAAACAAAGAGATAACACCTTGAGAACTATCTGAGGCAATTAAGAAACAAAAAAACAATAAAGCCCCAGGTCCGGATGGTTTACCAATAGAAATATACAAAATTATGCAAGAATCTCTAAGTCCAATATTAATAGAATAAAGAAGCAACTGTTGTTACTCCTGCCTCGTCTCAATGCCTTACCAACGCACAGAACAGAACACTATCCATTTCAGCACAGGATAAAATCTTATTTATTACCTCTTCTTCTGAGGGTGCCTCATTATCTTTCCATCTCTGTGCAAAGACTAATCTTGCTGCTGTTAGCATGTGTAGTAATAAGTATAGGGATCCTTTATTGTATGTATCCTTAGTAATACCCAGCAAAAATGTAAGATGCTAAGAAAAAGACACAGGCATGTCTTGAGCAGAGGTTTGAAGCTGCAGGACACAGCTTGACAAACTCTGTGAGTTTATTGCTTTTTATATTCCTGTTACATACACCAGCTTAACCATTAGATGCTGACAAAGGTTTCTTCATTGGAAAATTTCTTCATGTAAGCAACTATTTTCTAGTAACACATTACATGGTCAAAGACCAGGTAAAGAACAAATACAGGGAGATGAAAGGAGAAGGAACTAACAAAGACAGGAAAAGATAGGAAGGAACTAAGCATATTATTTGTTTCGGTAGGTGAGGCATTAAGTCAAAAGGGTATGACCTTCTGGCTGCTTCACTGGGACAAAGGGTATCAAAAGGTTATGAGGTTTGTGTGTGGGGGGGAAGCATGGCAGTTTGCTGCGCGTGCGTTTTTCCCCACACAGAAAGAGTTCTGGCTTTAGCTCAATGTTCTGCATTAGTATCTCTTCTAACCACTGTTTTATCAAATGCCAAAATTTTTTGTGCTTTTGAACATTCCCACCACATATGGTAATAGGTCCCTAGCGATTCTTTGCATTTCCAACATTTCGGTGAGGTCTTTTTGTCCATTTTAGCTAATCTCACAGGGGGAAGGTGCCACCTATAGAACATCTTGTATAAGTTTTCTTTGTATGCAGTAGCTAATGTGAGCCTCCTATTCCTTTCCCATAATTCTTGCCAATTATCTAAATCAATACCATAACCAAAATTTTTACTCCAAATTAACATTGTATCTTTTACTTGCTCTTCCAACATATCCCATTCCAATAAATACTGATATATCCTTTTTATCTTTTTCCTCCGTTCCTAATAAAATTTTATCTAATTCTGTATGCTCTAGTTTTATTCCCCATTCTTTTTTTTTTTTTTTCAATATAAAATTTTATT
>NW_015390393.1:67093-73218 GCF_001527695.2 Protobothrops mucrosquamatus | reverse complement strand
CTCGCCTACATCGTCCATATAGGACGACTCGGGAACTCAACTCCTACCCCGGGCAGCTCACCTATCCCCTTATGCCCAGGGGAAAGGTATCAAGCCGTTTGACAGCTGATGCTGGCTGTCAAACCGGCTTTTACGCAAAACAGGCGGGAGGCAGCAAACAGCTGCGACCGACGAAATCGCCTGCCACCGGAAGTCCTATTCCCCATTCTTTTTTATCCTTCATATATCACAATTGAATTTGAAGGTACGCCCACCATTCAAGTTCTATCCCTTCTTCTAATAACTTTTTCCTCGATTTTAATTCTCCTCCTTCGTCTAAGATGTCTTTGTATGTGATCACCTTTTCTAATTTCATAAAATTTGGGTGTATGAATATCTCCAATGTGGATACCCAATTAGGGATTTCCATATAATTGCGTTTTTTGATTCTAACCCATACATCTAATAGTGCCCGTCTGATGTAATGTTTCTGGAAGTACTGATGAGCCTTGTGCTTTCCTTCCCAAAGAATTGCATGTCACCCTATCTGCATATCATGGCCTTCTAAAGCTAATAATCTCCTGTTTCTCAAATGTATCCACTCTTTCACCCAGGTGAGCGTGGCTGCTTGATAATATTTTTCCCAGTCTGGAAGGCCGAATCCACCTCTTTCCTTAGAATCCTGTAAGAGTTTAAATTTAATTCTCGATTATCTCCCTTGCCAAATAAATTTGGATATAATTTTATTTAAATTTCCAAAGAACTCCTTTCCTAATCTGATTGGTATACATTGAAATAAGAAGAGTAATTTAGGTAGTTGTTGTTGTTAGTTGCGAAGTCATGTCCGACCCATCGCAACCCCATGGACAACGTTAATTTAGGTAGTACATTCATCTTTATTATTGCAATTCTTCCCATAAAGGAGAGCTGCAAATTTTTCCAGCTATCTAAATCCGTTTTAATTTGATCAACTAATTTATCATAATTATCTCCTTTGAGTGTGACACATCTTGCCGTCAATTGGATCCCTAGATATCTCACCTTCTTTGTTATCTGAATATTTAATTTCCCAACTAGCTCGGTTTCTTGTAGTTTCGTCATATTCTTAACTAACATTTTAGTTTTTTCTTTACTGATCTTTAAACCTGCTACTTCTCCATATTCTCCCAATACTTCCAACAACCTTACACCAGACTTCAAGGGCTCTTCCATGATAAAAGCCAAATTGTCTGCGTAGGCCTGTAACTTAAATATTTCCTTTTTAGTTTCTAAGCCTTTAATTAGTTCTTCTTTCCGAATTATTCTAGTCAAGACTTCTAGAGAGAGAACAAATAGTAATGGTGATAATGGGCAGCCTTGTCTTGTGCCTTTTTGTATTTGAAAACTTTTGGTAGTTTCTCCATTTATTACTACTTTCGCTTCCTGTTTCGAATAGATTGCTTTGAACATATTTATAAACTTTTTGCCAAATTCCATATATTTTAGCTGATTCAACATGAAATCCCATTTAACATTGTCGAATGCTTTCTGCGCATCAACAAAGACAAGTGCCATATGTTTTTCATTGTGGGTCTCATAGTATTCCAACGTGTCTAGTATAATCCTGACATTATATCTTATCTGCCTCCTAGGCAAAAAACCATTTTGATCAGGATGGATAAATTTAGCCAGAAACCTTTTCAATCTTTCTGCCATTATTGCCATAAAAATTTTATAGTCCGAATTAAGTAATGATATGGGCCTATAGTTTTGGATAAGTGTCAAATCAGAATTTTCCTTGGGTATTAATGTAATAATTGCTTCTTCCCATGAGGTCGGAATCTTTGCTTTTTTTAACACTTCATTGAATACATCTAGTAAGATGGGACCTAAAAGTTCTTGGAAGTTCTTATATATTTCAGGCAGTAGTCCATCTGGACCTGGCGTCTTATTGCTTTTTTGCTTTTTAATTGCCTCTGTAATTTCTTGGAGTGTTATATCCTTGTTTAGGATATTTTGGACTTCTTCCGGGACCTTCGGTAGGTCAGCTTTCTGGAGGCATTGTAATATTTTTTCTTCGCTAATACTTTCTTCGTCTTTATAAAGTTTCCTATAAAATTCATACGTCACGTTTTTTTCCCCTTCACTCTGATAGATCATCTCCCCCTCTTCATTACATAATTTGCTAATCCATCTTTTCGTTTCTTTAATCTGTAGGCCAGCCATCGCCCAGGTTTGTTCGCGTGTTCGAAAATTTTTTGTCTAGCATCTTTTAATTTCTGCGCCAGTTCCTCCTTCTCCATAATATTCAGTTTGTGTTTAATTAGATCTAATTGTTGTTTCAGATCCCAACTTTGCGGGGTTTTTTGTAGTTGTGTTTCCAATTTCCTATGTTCTTCCTCTAAGCTTTTTTGGCGTTGCCTTTTTTTCTATTATCACTAGCCATGTACGCAATTGCAACTCCTCTCATAACTGCTTTGGCCGTATCCCATAGGTTTTGGCTGTTCGTGTCTTCTTTTTTGTTTGTTTGGAGGAACATACGCATTTGCTCTTCCATCTTAAATTTAAATTCCTTTTGATTCAAAATTGCTCTTTTTAGGGTCCACCTCCTTCTTTTCTTCTGTCCTTTCCATCTAATTATAACTGCATTATGGTCTGCCCATAGATTTGTATCTATTGTAACATCCTCTACTTCCAGGTTTAGTTCTTTTGATATCCAAGCCATATCGATTTTAGACCACGATAGATGGCAACCAGAGTAGTACGTAAATTGCCTTGTTTTCACATTTCTCTCCCTCCAGCTATCTTGTATATTATATTCCTCCACCATTTTAAAAAAAGGTACTGGGTAGTATTCTTCTAATTCCTTTCCTTGATATACCACTTTTATAATCTAACTCTCTATCCACTATTGCATTAAAATCACCCATTAAGCAAATGTTCTCATTTTCAATTTCTCCAATAGCCTTATGCAATTTTTTATAAAATTGTTTTTGTCTTTCATTTGGGGCATACTTTCCAACGAGGGTTACCTTTTTTTGATTCAGAAGAACCTCGATTATTAATATTCTACCCTCTTCATCTTTATAAATTTGTCTTGCTGAGATTCCTTCCCTAATATACACCAATATTCCCCCCTTTTTCTGTTGTGATGATGACACAAACATAGTTCCTAATTTGGGATAATTCAATAAGTCTTGATGTTGCCTATTTATATGTGTTTCTTGTAGAATTATTATATCCAGATGCATTTTACTAAGCTTATTGAGAATTTTATTCCTCTTTGCGGGGAAGTTTAAGCCATTAACATTTAAGGATAAAATCGCTATTTCTTCCCTATCACTGCTTATGTTTCGATCTTGTCATCCTTGTTGATCTACTCTCTTTAAGTTCTTTAAATCTACCCTCATTGCCATTTCCATTATTCACTTTTCCCCCTCTCCCAGTTTCCTTTTCTTTACTTTGTAATTCCCTTGTTTCTATAACCTGTTCTCCTGTGGCACCTTCTCCTCTCAGTTCTCTTATTTCTAACTCTTCTTCACTACCAAAATATTGCTTGAAAAACTCTTCTGCCTTATCTATTGTATCTAACCTGTATCTTTTTTCTTGACATGTCACCATGATTCCTTCCGGCATCAACCACCTGAAGTTAATGTTTTGTCTTGTTAGTTTAGATCAGTGGTTCTCAACCTGTGGGTCGGGACCCCATTTGGGGTCGATCGACCATTTCATGGGGGTCGCCAAGCAAGGCTGTCCGCCATTTTTTTGTCCGCCATTTTTTTTGTCCACCATTTTTTTCCCCTTTTCCGGCGGGTGCCTTACCTCCCTTGGGCTGGGCCAGCTGGTGGTCGGCCTGCTCTGTCTCTGCCGCTTGCCAGCTACGCCTCGGCTGGCGCAGGGGGCGGAACCACGCATGTGTGGCGCTCCCGGGCAGGGAAAGTCCTTGACTTACGACCGGTTGGGTAGTCCTCGACTTACGACCGGTTTAGTCCTCGACTTACGACCGGTTGGGGTCGCGGCATTAAAAAGGTTGAGAACCACTGGTTTAGATGTTATGTGTTGATATGACCTTCTTAAATCTCTTACCCTTCTAGGGATTTGTTTAAGAACAACTAGTTGTTTTCCTCTAAATTCTATCGGATCATCTCTGGTTCTGTGTAAAATTTCATCTCTATTCGATTTTTTAACGAATCTAATGTGACCTTCTTTGGGCAGATTGTGTCTTCTCCTGTAATTAGTATGGATCCTGTATATTTCATCCATCTCATTTGCCATTTCTTCCCTTCTACTTCCTAGAGCTTCCGCTATCAAATTTGCCATCGTTTCTGGGAGATCTTCCCCTTTCTATTCTCTCACATTTTGAACGCTTAGGTAGTGGTCCGCTTTCTCTGTTTTGAGCAAAATGACTGTTTTTTCTAAATCTTTATTGGTTTGTATAAGTTTTTCATTCATTTCATCTACCCTTTTCTCCTCCTTATTCATTCTTTCTTCCATCTCTAGTAATTTCTGTCCGTTCTGTAAAATTTGTTGTTGAAAGCATTCGAGTTTCCCATCCATCACCCCCATCTTTTCTTTTTCTCCAGTGTCACTCCTTACTTCTCCTATTTCTTTTTTCAAGTCTTCGTGATTTCTTAACATTACTTCCTGCATAGATTGTAACATCAATTGCAAGTCCTTAAATGAACTCGCTCTTTCTCGCTGCATCATCTCTTCTATTGATCTTTACCCAGCTGGGCTCAATTCAACTGATGTCGTTTGAGTAATTTGCTTCCTTCCTGTCCCAACTCTTGTTAAATTAGGAATACTTGTCATCTTTTGCAATCTTGTGAACCAGCCCTCCCACTTGTATACAATCCTTGTTTTTCTTTCCAGCACGCCTGAGAAGGTAGTTTACCTATTCCGTGCCTATTCTGTCCGAGCTTGCCTTGGTGGTAAAATAATAGTTTATATTTTCTATCTTAAATATATTGAGATCTTAGTGCTAAGATCATATAAGATGTATAACAATCACACTATCAATTCACAATGATTAAATGTCTTATGAGTTCTAAATACTTATATTATGCTGTGATCTTAAATCACTTTGATATTATAATAATCAATATTATAAATTCATTAGCAGTACAGTAGGCAATTTAACAATTATAATTGTAAATGTACTCAACAGGGTATGCAGATGTAAAAAGTCTCTCGTCCTCTCAGAACTTTCAATCTCTTGTTCTTTTCTTTATTTTATCTCTATGTCTCTATGTCTATTTTCTTCTCAGCCAGTAGATGTCTCCCTTCTCCCTTTCAATACCATTCAGCCTTCAGCACTAGTTCAAAATGTCCGCTTTCTCTGCTTCATCAGCACTTTTTATCCCTCAGTTTTTGAATTATTCTGAATTCTTACTTGCTTCTCATGGAAAAGAAGAAAGGCCACCCTTGATCTTTATCCTTTCCAGCCCATATAATCCAGCTAGTTAAGGTAAGAACTTCGTTTGCCCCAACTTTTCTATCGCCGCTAATCCATGGGGGAGAAAGTTCCACCCTTTTCTTTCTGGGGCTCCTTTTCTCTTCTCCCTTTTTGGAAATCCTCTGGGGCAGTTCTCCCTTCCCGGATCACTCACACGGGGTCATTAGGTATTGTTGTTGTTGTTGTTAATTGCAAAGTCGTGTCCGACCCATCGCGACCCCATGGACAACGTTCCTCCAGGTCTTCCTGTCCTCTACCATCTTCTGGAGTCCATTTAAGTTCACGCCTACTGCTTCAGTGACTCCATCCAGCGACCTCATTCTCTGTCGTCCCCTTCTTCTATTGCCCTCAATCTTTCCCAGCATTAGGCCCTTCTCAGGTGAGTCCTTCCTCCTCATTAGGTGGCCAAAGTATTTGAGTTTCAACTTCATGATCTGGCCTTCTAAGGAGCAGTCGGGGTTGATCTCTTCTAGGACTGACTGGTTTGAACGCCTTGGAGTCCAAGGGACTCGCTGGAGTCTTCTCCAGCACCATAGTTCAAAGGCCTCAATTCTTTGTCGCTCAGCCTTTCTTATGGTCCAACTTTCACATCCATACATTGCAACTGGGAAAACCATGGCCTTGACTATACGCACTTTTGTTGGCAGGGTGATGTCTCTGCTTTTTAGTATGCTGTCTAGATTTGCCATAGCTTTCCTCCCCAGGAGCAAGC
>NW_015390393.1:54345-65628 GCF_001527695.2 Protobothrops mucrosquamatus | reverse complement strand
ATTTCATCCTCTTCAGCACCAGTGGTTGGGGCATAGATTTGGACTACTGTGATATTGAATGGTTTGCCTTGGATTCGAATTGAGATCATTCTGTCATTTTGGGGATTGTATCCCAGTATTGCTTTTCCTATTCTTTTATTGACTATAAAGGCTACTCCATTTCTTCTGAGGGATTCTTGCCCGCAGTAGTATACCTGATGGTCATCTGAGTTAAATTCACCCATCCTGTCCATTTTAGTTCGCTGATTCCTAAGATGTCGATGTTCAGTCTTGTCATCTCTTGTTTGACTACGTCTAGCTTGCCTTGATTCATGGATCTTACATTCCAGGTTCCTATGGAGAAAAGATCTTTACAACATCGGACTTTCCTTTCGCCACCAGATATATCCACAGCTGAGCGTCCTTTCGGCTTTGGCCCAGTCACTTCATTCTTTCTGGCGCTACTAGTACTAGCCCTCTGCTCTTCCCCAGTAGCATATTGGACACCTTCTGACCTGAGGGGCTCATCTTCCAGCATCATATCTTTTTGCCTTTTAGTACTGTCCATGGGGTTTTCATGGCAAAGATACTGGAGTGGTTTGCCATTTCCTTCTCCAGTGGATCACATTTTGTCAGAACTCTCTACTATGACCTGTCCGTCTTGGGTGGCCCTGCACGGCATAGCTCATAGCTTCATTGAGTTACGCAAGCCCCTTCGCCACGACAAGGCAGTACCACCAAATCCATCACACCGTCATTCCGCTAATTCTCCATTGCTTTCTGCCCAGCTGGCTGGTGTTACTTCTTCGCGGCCACCATACTGGGCCATCTCCTTCCCCCGTCCGGCTTCTCCGAGGTTTTCCTGCTTCTGTCGGACCCGACCGCTGTCTGGGACTGCTCTGCAGAACACCTCTTTATTCCGATCCTCCTCCGAGGGACCAAGGACTTCGAAAAATCCACCGGGCGATGGGAAGTGGCTGTAAAAGTGGCACTCTTATCCAGAGTGCCGTCCCGATACAGCCATTCTCCTTGGCAGCTGCCATTTTTCCCAGTCTTATAGGTATCGTTTGAAATAAAAAGAGTATTTTTGGTAAGATATTCATTTTCACTGTTGCTATTCTCCCCAACATTGAAAGTTGTAAATTTTTCCACTTTTCCAGATCCAATTTTATTTGTTTTAACAATCTTACATAGTTGTCTTCTTTTATTGTTGCAAATCTTGCTGTTAAATAAATTCCCAAGTATTTAACTTTTTTGACTATTTGAAGATTTGTTTTTTTTCTAGATGTTTTTTTTTGTTTTTCTGTTAAGTTTTTAGTTAACACTTTAGTCTTTTCTCTATTTATTTTCAACCCTGCCACTTCTCCAAATTCTTCTATTTTCTCCATAAGCTTAACGCTTGTTTCAAGTGGTTCTTCCAATATAAAAACCAAATCATCTGCAAATGCTTGTAGTTTGTATTTTTCATCTTTCATCCAGTCCTTTAATTTCTATGTCTTGCCTGATGTTTCTATTCAATACTTCCAGTGTTAATATAAATAATAGTGGAGATAGTGGACATCCCTGTTGTAATGTATTGGTCACAACTGTTTTGAATCACTTGCTTAATGTCTAATCACTTGTTTGAATGTCTGACCTAGATTCTGTTGTGATGTAACGGCTCCTGTTACTTAAGCCAGATGTCAAAGCTGCTAACATTGGATGTTCTTGCTCTGACAAAATATGCAGAGCTATGTGGTATTTTTAGAATTAACTCAGAAGATGCTGGGAGGAGGAAGAATGTATGAGTTGCAAATGGAAGAGAACCTTTGCCCTTCAAACTAATTGGAGAACGTAAATCACGACAGCAAAATAAGGGAGGGAAAATGCTAGCAAAAATAACTGCTTGGGGGGGGTGGAGATTTCAGATCTTAGCATCCCCTCTTCATGCCGTGCCGACATTTTGTCACATGAATAAAAATACTTTTTAGGATAAACAATGCCTGGAAGTTCTTTGAAGTGTTTCATTAGTCGGAACCATGACATCATGCTAAGATCTAAAATCCTTTTCAAACGACCTGGGGTCCTGAACTCCATCCGCTGTCTATACGCTTGAGAGGAGGTGGTAAAGATTCAGGGAAGGAAAATCTATCATGAAAAAAGTGAGTTTGCTTGAAGACCCAGCAGCTGCTGATAACCCAGAGGAAGAAAAAACAGACAGCATGCTGTGGGAAGATGAATTCTGGCAGATCTCCCAGCTGGGAGCAAAGACTTCAAAAGCAGAATGGCGGAGAGCTAACGAAAGGCCTGCTACTCAAGCTTTGGGTGAGTCACTGGAAAGATTTCAAAACCCAGATGTGAAAAGTAGAAATCAATTCCTGCAGAGAGGAGCCTACAGCCCTTCCATTGCAGATCAGAAAGCCTTTCAGATCCTGTCTTCCCCTGCCAGGGACTCCAGCCCTGAAGAGAGAGGGAATCCCAGTCTGAGGCCTCTGCAGCAATGGGGAGATTGGCACCCCCACAGGTAGATGATCAGCAGCATCTGAGCTTGCCACAGCTAATAGAGGCCTTACAACAGCTTGGGGTGGTGCAGAAGCCAGGAGATCAGCAGCTGGTGGGAGGACGACCACAGCAAGGAGATTGGTCACTGCCCCCGAACGTACAGCAACCGCTCAGGGACTTACAGCAACAGGGGGTGTGGCCACAGCCCCTGAACGTGCAACCCCTGGGCATGAACCAGCAACCAGGATGGGGCCAGCAGCAACAGCCACAGTGGGGACCCCCAACAGGCTATAATTGCACCCCCTTTCAGAGCAACCTTCGATGGGGACCCAAAGTAACTGATTTTCTTCCTCAACCAAGTACGCTCTCATTTGAACGTCTGGGCTTATCTCTACCCAGACCCAGGTGCCATGGTCGATGTGATAGCATCCAGCCTAGAGGGAGAAGCATCCGAATGGCTGAACAATTTATACAATAAGCAAGCCTCCGAATTGGAGGACCCCCACCTCTTCCTCCTAGGGCTGAGAGAAAGATTTGAGAACCCATCTCTTGACCTAAAGGCAAGAGAACAAATCCACAAAATAAAACAAGCCAGCAGGCCTGCCCTGGAGTACGTGCGAGAATTTCGCAAGTTAGCAGGTCGAATAGAGGGGTGGCCAGAGCAATCCCTAATCCATCACTTCATAGAGGGATTAGATGATCACCTCTCTCAAGCCTTCATCTATCAAGGAGTACCTGATCAGCTGCAAGAATGGTACCAGGCAGCGGTGAAGCTAGACGTTCAGCTCGCCCGCTATAAGAAGCCTCCTCCACCTTAATCCGAGCAGCAAACAGAGCAACCCGAACAGCAATCACCCCCACAAAAGCCTCCAACTACTGCAATGGCTGAGAGACCCAGGCCACCTACAGGCCCATCAATTAAGTGTTTCCGGTGTGGACAGGAGGGACATCGAGCAGCAAACTGTCCAGTCCCCTACCCCCGACTACAGAGCAGACCGGAACCAGCGGCGAGAAGGAAACCTGCCCAGCGGCTGACGAGAGAGAAATCCAACCGGGTCACGCAGGAGCCTGTTGCCCAGATTACACCCCCCACGCAGGAGAACGCCGAGACTCCGGGTGGACCTGCCCCTGCTCTACCCTCCTTTGACAGCGACAATGAAGGAGAGAATGACCCGATGGTGAGTCGACAAATTCCACCTTTTTCACTGGCCGCCAAACTTATAATCCCTACGTCTGGGGCACAAATGGACTTAAATGTGCTACTTGATTCTGGATGCACCCGCTGCATTATTAGTCTGCCGTTTGCCATGAAAATGGGCATACGGGCAAAACAGCTTTCCAAACCTGTGAGGTTTGAGCAAGCCGATGGCTCCCTGATGGGAGGGACTCTTGTCACACAATTAACTGAGCCCTTACGCCTAGAAATAGGTGCGCACTGGGAGTTTATTCACATCCTAGTGGCTCCAAAAATGACTGAGACTGTGATCCTAGGGCTAGCCTGGTTGGACAAATGGAAGCCGTTTATCTGGTGGGAGAAAGGAATGAGAACTGTGAGGCTACCTATAGGACATAAACCTCCCGCTGATTTAACCGATGTTGCGGGACACCTTAGGCCACCCAATGAGCGAGCGCACATGGCTGCCTCACCGCCACCAGGCGAACCACTCATCCCCAATGAATACCGGGACCTAGCGGAGGCATTCAGTGAAAAAGAATGCGATGCCCTGCCCCCTCACAGACCCAATGACTGCTCTATCGAACTGGTGCCAGAAGCCAAACTCCCACCCCCGAGAATGTAGGCTATGTCCCCCCTCGAAATGGATGAGATGCAGCGATACGTGAACAAAAACCTAGCAAGGGGGTTCATTGAACGGGCCAAATCTACCGTGGGAGCCCCTGTGCTGTTCAAAGAGAAAAAAGATGGGTCTCTTCAACTCTGCGTAGACTATAAGGGTCTCAACGCTGTGAGTGTGGAAAATAAATACCCCCTCCCCCTCCTAAAGGATTTATTAACCTATCTGGCTAAGGGGAGTGTCTTCACTAAATTAGACCTGAGAGAGGCATATTACCGGGTGAGAATAAAGGAGGGAGACGAGTGGAAAACTGCCTTCAACTGCCCCATGGGGAGCTATCAATTCAAGGTCATGCCATTTGGTCTACAAGGAGCCCCAGCCGTATTCATGCAGTTGATTAATGAGGTCCTACATGATCACGTGTACAAGGGGGTTTAGGTGTATCTTGATGACATCCTGATATACAGCACGAATATGACTGATCACATAAAGCTGATGAGAGAAGTGTTAAAGAAACTATTGAATGCCAAGCTTTATGCCAAATTGTCAAAATGTGAATTTCACCAGACCCGATTAGATTATCTTGGCTACAGAATTTCCAACGAGGGTATTGAAATGGATCCAGCCAAGGTGAAAGCTATAATCAAATGGCAGCCCCCCAAAACTTGCAAACAGCTCCAGAGCTTTCTGGGTTTTGCCAACTTTTATCGTCAATTCATCCCCTCTTTTGCCGAGATTGCCCTACCCCTTACAGAACTACTCAAAAGAGGCAAAGGAGGAGGGAAGCCACGACCGGGCAAGCCACTAGCATGGACGATGAGCTGTCAAACAGCTTTTGAGAATTTAAAGAGACAATTTGCTGCTGAACTGGTCCTAAAGCACCCCTGCCCAGGGGAGCCCTTTGTGATTCAAGTCGATGCCAGCAATGTGGCAGTTGGAGCTGTATTACTGCAAAAGAACAAAAGTGGGGTCCTGCAACCCTGCGCCTACACCTCTAAGAAATTTACTGAAAGCGAGCAGAGATGGGCAATCTGGGAGAAGAAGGCCTTCGCGATTAGGTGGGCGCTATTAAACTGGCGACACTATCTAGAAGGGAGCAAGGTGCCATTTGAAGTATGGACAGATCCCAAAAATCTAGAAGCACTGAAAACTCCCCGCAAATTGTCCCCAAAGCAAGTGCGGTGGGCACAGTACTTTAACTGCTTCAACTTCACTCTAAAGTACATACCAGGAGGTAAAAACGTCCTAGCTGATGCGCTATCCCGGTTACCCCAATACAAAAGTGAACAGGAGGAGGTTAACGAGGCAATTATCCCCAATCCACAAACTGTCGCTCAACTTACGCCTCGCAGGGTCCCCAATCCTGATGACCCTGGGGTAAAGAAAATAAAACGAGAGCTCCTCACTGATCAATGGTTCAAAGATAATCAAACCTCCCTAACGTGCAGGGATGGCTTGGCTTACAAAGGGGGGAAACTATATTTGCCTGAAGCCCTCCATCTTAATGGTCTCAAACACAGCCATGATGTAAAACAGGCTGGACACTTTGGATATTTGAAAACCCTACACCTCACCCGCCGGCAATTTTGGTGGCTGGGGCTGAAACGGGATGTGGAAAACTATGTAAAAGGTTGTACTGTATGTGCCACATTGAAAAGAATCCCAGGGAAAACCCCCGGGTTACTGCAGCCGGTGGCAGACCCTTCTCAACCCTGTGAAGAAATAGCTATGGACTTTATAGTAGACCTACCTGAAAGTAGAGGAAATACTGTCATCTGGACTGTAATAGACCTGTTCTCGAAGCAGGCTCATTTCATCGCCTGCAAAGGACTCCCATCTGCCCAACGACTGGCCAAATTGTTCCTGAAACATATCTACCGGCTGCATGGCGCCCCTAAGCAAATAATTTCGGACAGGGGGGTGCAGTTCACAGCGAAGTTTTGGAAGAGTTTTCTTAAATTAATTGGATCATCTCAAGGTTTATCATCTGCTTTTCATCCAGCCACCAATGGGGCTGCAGAATCCGCTAACAAAATGGTGGAGCAATATCTTAGATGCTACGTTTCTTACCAACAGACGAACTGGACTGACCTCCTCCCTTTCGTGGAGGTGGCGTACAATAATTCTGTGCACAGCAGCACCGGCTACACGCCTTTCAGAGTGGCCACAGGAAAAGAGTTCAGCCCAATACCTGAATACCCTCAGGTGCCCTCTGCTTCCCAGACACTTGACCAATGGGTGAGGGGGTGTGAAGAAGTTTGGAGAAACACAAAAACTACTTTAAAAAATACTTTTGAAACCTATAAAAAGCAGGCTGATAGAAAGAGGGCTCCCCAAAGAACATTCCAAGTTGGGGAAAAGGTTTATCTGTCAACTAAATATTTACGCCTCAAATTGCCCAGCAAGAAATTGGGACCAAAATTCTTGGGGCCTTTCCCCATAGTAAGGATTATCAATCTGGTCACCGTAGAACTAAAACTCCCTAGACTTTTAGGGAGAATTCACCCAGTCTTCCATTGCAGCTTGTTGAAACCTTATCGGGGCTCCACTTTAAGACCTCCACTAAGAAGGCACCCAGGCCCCTCATAGCTGCGGGACAGACCCACTATGAAGTGAAACGTATTCTTGACTCTAGAATCTTTAAAGGGAAATTGCAGTACCTAGTACAATGGAAGGGATACCTGTTGTCTGAAGCCGCCTGGGTGAAATCCAGCAAGGTGAAAGATGATAGACTCATCAAAAGGTTTCATGCGAAATACCCCAAAAAAACGAAAAATAGCCCCTAACATATGCTTTTGTTTACATTCCAGGATCTGTTTTTTTTAAAGGGGGACTGGATGTCAAAGCTGCTAACATTGGATGTTCTTGCTCTGACAAAATATGCAGAGCTGTGTGGTATTTTTAGAGTTAACTCAGAAGATGCTGGGAGGAGGAAGAATGTATGAGTTGCAAACGGAAGAGAACCTTTGCCCTTAAAACTAATTGGAGAATGTAAATCATGACAGCAAAATAAGGGAGGGAAAATGCTAGCAAAAATAACTGCTCGGGGGGTGGAGATTTCAGATCTTAGCATCCCCTCTTCATGCCGTGCCGACATTTTGTCACATGAATAAAAAGACTTTTTAGGATAAACAATGCCTGGAAGTTCTTTGAAGTGTTTCATTAGTCAGAACCATGACACCAGACTTGCTGTCTCCAGGCAGGTAATTAAGTTTTGGGCGGGAACTGTTACTTTAAACCTATTGGCTGCCGCCTGGAGGCTAACCATATAAATAGCTGTGCAGCAGCTATTTGAGTTGCTTCTGTTCAGAGTTAAATAAACTTGTTGCTGTTTCAACACTCGTCTCGCTTAATGCCTTCAAGAACCGAATACTTAACAGTGGCGACGAAGGTGGGATGTGCTGCTTTATCATAAAGTCTGAAGTCACTAGGGGGTGAGGCCAGCACAGAGCCTGGCAGGAACTATGTTCCCCCCTCCCCTCGGTCTGCCAAGCAAGCCACGCTGGAGACCACCACGCCCTAAGGATCCATCCTAGGGCCTACGCAGAAGCCAGCAGCACAAGGCAACGTGAGCAACAAGAAACGCAAGCAACTCACCATGGCGAAAGTGGGGAAACTCGAAGAGTTCGACGTCAACCACCCAGAGCGATGGGCGTCCTACATTTCCCATGTAGAAAACTACCTCCACGCCAACCAGGTCGCCGAAGATGGACTGAAGGCTGCGACCCTCCTCTGTGTGTGCGGCCCCGCCACCTTCGACATTGCAGAAAACCTGGTCGCCCCGACGCCGCTCGAGTCCGTCACCTACGCAGACTTGAAGAAAAGGCTCTGAGACCATTTTGAGCCACAATTATCTGTGATAGTGTGCAGGCACGCTTTTGAGCAGCGGGAGCAACAACCCGGCAAATCGGCCACAGAATTCATCGCCGCTCTTCGTCAAGTGTCCCGACTCTGCAATTTCACAGATTTGGAGGAGAGACTAAGGGACCGTCTAGTCTGTGGCCTCCAGAATTGAGAGCTCCAACAAAAACATTTCACTAAGGAGACTCTGTCGCTACAGGAGGCCTTGAAGGAGGTCATGGCGGACGAAGCCACCGGAAGGGCTGTTAAAGCGCTGCAGCCCTCCAAAAGCGCGTCAAGCACTGAAGCAGTCCACCACGAGGACGGCGAGCGAATGGAAGACACCGACTCAGACTACGAAGTCAACAAGCTACAGAGGCACCAAGAGAAGGGACCGAGGCCAGCTGACAAGGCAGTTCCGTTCCTTAGGTGCATGGGTTGCGGAGGCCATCAATGCACGGAATGTCATTTCCGTACAGCAATGTGCCGGCCGTGTGGCAAGTCAGGCCACATTGCCGCCATCTGTCGAGGTCGCCAGAGGGACCATCCACAGGAAGACTCAATCAGGAGAGGTACCGGGGCCCCGGGGCAACACTGAGTAGGGTTCTGCGCCAGCCGAAGGAGCGTTCTCCGCACTGGTGCCCATCACCCCCTTAAGCCGAAGCTTCGACTCCAAGTCAAGCTCCATTTAAGATGGAACTAGACACAGGCTCAGCCATGTCCATCATCTCTATAGGAACATTTAGGCACATATGCAGCCGCAGCAATAGATGGGCCAAACTTCGGCCATCTAATTTAATGCTCACCGAATTCCAAAACTCCCGAGTGGTGGTCAAGGGCGAAGCCACACTTCTAGTGAATTTCAGGGGGTTTGCAGGCCCACTTGATGTTGTTGTGGTAGAAGGCCAATGCACAAGCCTCATAGGGCTTGATTGGTTCGACGCATTGGGCATTCAAATAACCGGCATTCACTGGACACAAGCGGTGGATTTGTCTTCAGTCTGCCAAGAATTCTCAGATGTTTTCAGTTCATGCCTAGGGGAGTACAAGGGTCCTCCGATAGCCTTCAAGCTTGATCCTATGGTAACGCCAATACGGATCAAGCCTTGTCGAGTGCCTTTTGCTTTAAAACAAAAAATCGACGCAGAGCTGGACAAGCTGGTCAGTCGGAATATTGCAGCCTGTAGACAGTGGGGAGTGGGAGACCCCCATAGTAATGCCACTAAAGGCCAACGGGGAAGTGCAAATATGCGCTGACTACAAGTGTACTATTAACTGGGCACTTCCGCAGCACGCGTACCCAGTGCCAGTTGTCAGCCATATTTTGGCGTCATTGCAAGGTGGCCGCATGTTCGCCAAATTAGATTTGGCACAGGTCTACCAACAGCTGCCAGTGGACGAGGCCACGGCAGCCGCCCAAACCATCGTCACTCATCGGGGGGCCTTCAAGGTCAAGCGCCTACAGTTTGGGGTGAGTGTAGCCACAGGGATTTTCCAGGGAGTAATGGAGCGAACGCTCAAGGACATTCCAGGGGTCTGCCCATACTTCAATGATGTTCTCATCACCGGAGAAACCGCAGAGGTCCCAGCTGAACGGCTTAGAGCTGTCCTTCAGCAGTTCCGCACAGCGGGACTCAGATTAAAGAAAGAAAAATGCAAGATTGTGGTTGAGTCAATGGAGTTCTTGGGGTTCTGCATTGATGCCAACGGCATCCATCCGGCAGACTCAAAGCTGAAAGCAATTCAGCAGGCCCCAAGCCCGAAGTCCAAGGGAGAGCTTCAGGCCTTTTTGGGCCTTCTTAATTTTTACCATGCCTTCCTTCCAAACAAGGCCGCTGTGGCAGAGCCGTTACACCGGCTCTTGGACAGACAAGCCCAGTGGAAGTGGACCAGCATCCACGAAAGGAGTTTCCAAGCAGTCAAATCACTGCTGTCCTCGAACTCTGTACTCACGCATTTTAATGAAAGGCTGCCAGTCTGCATCGCGTGTGATGCATGTCCGTATGGGGTTGGGGCTGTGTTGAGCCATTTGTCGGCTGATGGGAAACAGTCTCCCATCGCCTACTATTCTAGGACCCTGTCGTCCGCTGAGCGCAACTATGCGCGAATTGATAAGGAGGCTTTGGCAATCGTGGCTGGAGTTAAAAAATTCCACGACTACTTGTACGGTCGCCAGTTCATGGTATTTACAGACCACAAGCCACTCCTAGGGTTGTTCACTACGAACAAACAGACACCCCAGATTCTGTCACCTCAAATGTTGAGGTGGTCTATTTTTCTGTCAGCCTACAACTACAGGCTGGTTCACAAACTGGGCAAAGAAATGGGCCATGCAGACGGCCTTAGCAGGTTGCCCCTACCACATGTAGAGCCAGCTCCAGCTCCAGCTGCACACATCCTGGCTATCCAGGATCTGCCGGAATCTCCCCTTCATGCTGGGGACGTAGCTGCTGAGATGGCAGCTGACAAAATACTGAGTAGTGTATTGAATTGGGTGCACACAGGATGGCTAGACAAATGTCCAGACCCAGAATTTCAGAGCTTTTTCATGCGAAAAGATGAGCTTTCAGCTCATAAAGGGTGCATCCTTTGGGGAAGTAGGGTCATAGTTCCCAGCTCGTTAAGACCCAGAGTGCTTGAGTCTCTGCACGAGGGCCATCCGGGAATAGTCCGGATGAAGGCACTCGCGAGGAGCTACCTTTGGTGGCCTGGGCTAGATAAGGCTATCAAGGCCCAAGTACATGGTTGCATCACGTGTCAACAGTCCAGACCGGAGATGCCACAAGCCCCTGTCCACTGATGAGAGGACACTCACACACCGTGGTCAAGAATCCACATTGACTTTGCCAGGCCCTTTCAGGGGCAGCTGTTTTTAATAGTGGTTGATAGCCATTCAAAATGGTTAGAGGTTGCACCAGTTCCCAATATGACTACTGCCAGGACCATCCAGGAACTGCGCAGAATCTTTGCAACATACGGGCTTCCAGACGTCTTTTTTTTTTTTTAATAAAATTTTTATTGATTTTTATAATTAAACAACAAAGATTATGATGCATTTACGTACATAAACAAAAAAGAAAAAATAATCCAAATCGATACATTTTCAGAGACGCTCGGCAGTCCCCGCCATGCCTCCACCCTCATCCACTTTCCTTTCCTTCCTCCCTCTGACCCCCAACCTCTCCACCTT
>NW_015390393.1:50013-52994 GCF_001527695.2 Protobothrops mucrosquamatus | reverse complement strand
TCTCAAGTCTGTCCTCTGTTCCTTCCATTTTCTCCACTAAATCATCCACCCTTCCCTCTATACGATCAATATGAATTGCTAGTCCTTCAAAAATATGTGATATATTTTCACAAAGTTCCTGATTTTTCTTATCCAAAAGTTCTTCTGTTTGTTTCACAGTTTGTAATGAGGACTTAGCTAAAGCCTCTTGCAAATCTTTAAGTGTAATGGAGGGAGGTGGTGATGGTGGGGGAGATCTAGGTTTTTGTTGTTGAATTTGCACAACAGGAGAGGAAATAGCTGTTTTAGGCAATGCAGAAACTCCAGTACGTTTTGTAGCCATTCTGCCAAATTATTTTTAAAACTCTCAAAAGCAAAAATTAACTTAAAAAAGCTTGACTTAAGAAAAGTTCTTTAAAATCCTTTAAAATGCATCATTCCACCACCGGAAAGAAAGTGAAAGTTTTCCTTTTGTTACAAAGAAACAGCGCTTCCGCGGCCATTTTCTTCTCACTTTCACTTATAACAAATAGCGAAAATCCCAATAAGATCTTTGAGTTAAAGTCACCATTTAACTAAAGCAGGAAAAAAAAATCCCCTGTCAGGTTCCGTCTGTTCAAAAGTTACTCACAAGCAGATACAAAGTAGCAGCAGTGGCAGCGACATCTAGCCTCGCTCCGAAGAGCAAAGACACTCCGAGCTGCGGAGAAGAGGTCCAGACTCCGGGGGAGTTCATACCTACATCCCCCCAGGATCATTCCTGGGGGGACAAGAGAACTCTACCCCTATCTGAACCAAACTCACTCTCTTCCCTTCGCCCAGGAAGAGAGTTCCAAGCCGCAAAACAGCTGATCCGCGCTGTTTTGACAGCTCTGACGCAGTCCCGGGCAGGAGGCTGAGAAGAAAGCCTCCATCGGCGAAGCCTCGCCACCGGAAGTTCGGCTTCCAGACGTCTTAGTATCAGACAATGGGGCTCAGTTTACTGCTTCAGAATTCCAGTACTTCCTCAGGACAAACCTCATAAGGCACGCCACGTCGGCTCCCTTTCACCCGGCCTCGAACGGCCAAGCAGAACACATGGTCCACACAACCAAGGAGTCCCTAAAATGGATTGTCACAGGAAACTGGCACCACAGATTGGCAGACTTTCTACTCTGCCAGCGTACAACTCCCTGCACAGTCACAGATAGAAGCCTAGCCGAGCTACGTTGGGGCTGACGCTTGACCACTAAGCTGGACAGGCTCCACCCCAACCGAGTTGCATCGGACTCTGCACAGCCAAAGGCGCCCAGAAGTCTGCAAGTGGGTGACAGGATTTGGACCCGGAATTACGGGCAAGGGGCTTTGTGGGTGGCAGCAGTGGTTGTAAAGTTGTCAGGGCCACTTTCCTACGAGGTGATCCTCGAAGATGGGCGAGTCATTCGCCGGCACATTGATCAGCTGCGTCGGCAGCTGGCGGATCAGTCACCGGCTCAGGACTCCCAAGAGGGCCACACACAGGGCCACTGAACCTCTGAGTCCTGGTCTACCCAGCCTGGCAGGCAAGCAGGTAGACCAGGGAACCCTGGCAACCCTTAGGCGTTCTGAACGGTCAAGAAGGCCACCTAAGTATCTGCAAGATTATGTCAAACAATTAAGGGTTTGAACTATCTAGGGGGAAGGGGTGTAATGTATTGGTCACAGCTGTTTTGAATCACTTGCTTAATGTCTAATCACTTGTTTGAATGTCTGACCTAGATTCTGTTGTTATGTAATGGCTGCTGTTACTTAAGCCAGACTTGCTATCTCCAGGCTGGTAATTAGGTTTTGGGCAGGAAACTGTTACTTTATTAAACCTATTGGCTGCCGCCTGGAGGCTAACCATATAAATAGCTGCACAGCAGCTATTTGAGTTGCTTCTGTTCAGAGTTAAATAAACTTGTTGCTGTTTCAACACTCGTCTCGCTTAATGCCTTCAAGAACCAAATACTTAACACCTGTCTTGTGCCTTTTTTAATGTCAACGTTTTCTGTAAAATCTCCATTTACAATTACTTTGGCTGTTTGTTTATAATAAATTGTTTTGATTACATTTATAAAGTTTTCTCCAAAATCCATTTCCTCTAGTTGCTGGAACATAAATTGCCAGTTTACGTTGTCGAACGCTTTCTGTGCATCTAGAAATATTAATGCCATCTGTTTCCCTGGATGAATTTCATAGTACTCTAAAACATCTAGGATCATTCTTACATTATTTTTTATCTGTCTTTTAGGTAAAAAGCCATTTTGGTCTGTATGTATAAATTCGGTCAGAAATTTCTTTAGTCTTTCTGCTATTATTGAGGCGAAAATTTTGTAATGTACATTTAATAGTAATATTGGTCTGTAATTTTTTATTTGTGTCAAATCAGCATCTAAATCATTTCATAATAGCCTCCCTTTTAACAAAACCCAAATCCAAGACAGTCCGAATCGCTATAAAACCTTTACCATCCATAATTATCATCTCAAATTTAATATTTATATCTTATTCTGGGTTTCTTTTTATTCCAAATAGGTTTCCATAGTCAAGTCTCCCATTGTCTCCTGCCACACTGTACATAGCAACAAGAGGTCTCCCATTATCCATTTTATTAGGCTGATATAAGAGTTATAGTCATTCTGAAAAGCTCGTGCCAAAACGTCATTTCCCATCTTTTTTAAAGTTGCATAAACTTTAGTTGAAATCATTTTTTTAATATAGTCCTCTTTAGTCAAAATTTGCTCTTCTTCCTGTAGCGGGGACTGCCCGAGAGTGCTTGCAGGAGCTTGACTGGGAAGGGGAGGATTGGGACAGCTGCAGTTGGCTTGGGTGTGGCTGGCGTGAGTGGAAGGAGGAAGGATAGAAAAGGGAAGAAAAGGAGAAGGCCGGGGTTGGTTGGAGTTGAGAAGGGAAGGTCTGGAAGCTTACTTTATTTTTCTATCAAGGGTATTTTAAATAGGGGCTAGATAGAGTGAAGTTTTATTGCTTCCTCCGTGGGAGGA
>NW_015390393.1:34847-46277 GCF_001527695.2 Protobothrops mucrosquamatus | reverse complement strand
ATCAACCACTGTGACTGGTTAAGTTCGTGCCTGAAAGTCCTGCTTCAACAAGAAGAGCCTGCCACCCATTAATGCTGCGTGAGTTCCGGTTGTAAGACATCTCATCGATCTCTAAAGAACATTGCTGCAAGGCTGGACAAGGGGGGACGTGGCCGGGAGGGCCTGGGCATTGGCGGCCTCTGAGGAGGTAGCGCTACATTCCAGTAATTTTTCCTCTATCAGAGAGTCAAATGGTATCTGCAAATCAGCTTGTCCTTCTGAAGAAAACTCCTCCATTTCCTTATTATAGGTCGTCTGCTCATTTATATCAAGGCTGTTTCCCAGTATCAATTGATAATCCAACTGTACATTTGCTTCTTCCATCTCAGTGGACTGAGAGCAAGTCTCTTGAATATAAACTGCAGTTTCACTTAAATCTTGTGCTTGACTTTGTCGATGTAGAGAAATCTCCTTTTTGCAGGCAATTATAATCCCCGTGTTTTCTAAGATTTTGTCCAAAATATATTTATAAATAGAATCTGAACAGATTTCCTCCATTTTTGTCATATTTGAAGACATTATCTTTTGGGGGGAGACTGTATTTAAAAGCAATCGATCAATATCCATCTCCTCCCAAGTTTCTTAGTCTTTTTCCTTTATACAGATTCCAAGAGAAAAAAAAATAGCAAGAACAATACATAGTTTCAGCAGAAGATGTCCCCCCATGAATAATCAAAGTTAATCAAATAATCAGTCTTTTCGGATACCCTAAAAAATAAAAAAAACAATACTCTCCAGATACATAGCATCTTAAATCTCTCTAAAAAAGTATTCTTGGGGCTCCCAAGTATCCAAAAATAAAATCAGCTATTAAAACAAACAAAAAAAAAAATCCGTCCTTTTCTTAAGCTTCTCTTCCCCCATTTAAAACGCCGCTTCAACAAAAAGGGAAATAATTCGAAAAAAATTTTTTCACAGGAAAAATAAAGAAAATAAAGGTAAAAGAAAAGTCTCACCGAATCTTCCATGGTGGGTCTGCTTGCTTAGATGATCTTATGGCTCATGGTTGGTGCAGCTAAATGATCGGCCACTTTACTGGCCGATCTTTACCCTGTCGGCCCAAAGGAGATACTCGGTGCACAGAGGATGCCGCCGCTCCTCTGCAACTATCCAAGAGGCCTCCTCAATGGTAGACGCTCCTCCAGAGCGTCTTTTCGACCCTCTAAGGGGTCTACCGGCAGGGGAAACTCGATCGACAAAGGGACGACTCCCTTCGCCCGACCGCACCGCTGCAAACCGGAACCGGAACCGGAAGCCATCTCCATTTGTTTTTTAAGTATTTTCTTTTGTGGGTCTATTTGTAGTTCTAGTTCTAATTTTCTAAATCAGGGGTGTCAAACTGCCAGCCCACGGGCCGGATGCGGCATGCCAAAACCGTGCCCACCCCATTGCCGGCAATGGAAAAAAAGTCACGATACGTCACGACACATCACGTGACGTTGCATGTTCGACACCCCTGTTCTAAATTCTTCCTTCAACTTTAACTGTTGTTGTCTTCTTTCTTTGTTCTTTTTAGCAGTATAGGTTATAGCCATCCTCTGAAATATGCTTTAGCTGTGAGGTTAACGCCAGTGGCTTCGGACGTGCAGAAGCTGCTCGCGCTCTGTCTGCGGGGCTAGGGCTTTTCTTGGGTACAGATTGGCGACGATCTCGCCAGTCATCGTACTCACTTGCATGCAAGGAGTGGGAGAGCTGCTCCCCACTCTTTACTTCCAGCCCCTTGAACCTCTCCACTAACTTCTCTACCAATTGGCTGTGGACTGCAGACAGGTATTTCCACTCTCCAGAGTCATCAGTGGCTGCTAATCTTTTGGCTCCCCGGCGGTCTGGGGAGCGTGACTCTCGCGAGGCCCTGCCTGCAAGTTGGCCTCAGACGCTTTCGAGGAGCTCTTCTTAGGCAAGGTTGTCTCGGGATGCTTGGAGTCTCCGCTGGGCAGGGTCCACTCCGAGGACCACAGCAGCTCCCACGTCTTTGGTCTTGCCCCCATTTTCAAGACTTCCGAACTTCTCTTTTCTGTCAGTGCGATGGCTTGCGCTCCCTCCGCTGAGGCAGCAGCCATGGCCGGGGTGCTGGTTACAGGTGCTTCTTCCTTCTCCATGCTGAGATCTTCCCTGAGTCGTTGTCGGCCTATCCCTTGACTTCGGGAAGGTGACTGGAGCTCAGGACCCCAAGATGGTTAACGTAGAAGGTAGTTTTGGGTTAATGTCATGGTTTCAATAAATGCAACCCATCAAAAGAACTTCAAGGCAAGAATTCTTCCTTAAAGAACATTTTATTAGGATACACAGTATCGACACTACATAGTTGAACCCAAAACTAAATTCCCTTCCCCCAGATACAAAGTAACAAGTTGCAATTCCCACCCCCTGGAAGCAGTCATAAATCACATTCTCCAATTAGCCTGAAGCGCAGGCTCCCTCTCCAGCTCCTCAGCCTGCCAAAATGTTATCAGTTTGTGTCATTGAGTTCCCACGAAGTTGCACTATTATTGTGGCTAGCTGAGCTCAAACATTCACCCCATCCCCCTTCTACATCTGATTCTTAAACAGCAGAAAAAGCACGCTGAAAGCAGAGTAAAAATGGTTGCAATTTCCCTTAGTTGTCAGAGCGGGAACATCCATTGTCACAGTGTTGACACCGTTTATGTTCATTGACAGGATCCCACTTTCTTTCTCCATCTCTTTCAATTATATCTAGGTCTTAATCTTCTAGTTGATCTTATCTGTCTCTGTTCTCTTGGTCTTGCCCCTTCTTCTGTATATGTTTTTTTAATTTCTTCTTCCTCTCTTGGTTTAGCTGCTCCTTCCCCCCCCCCCCGATATATTTTATTGATTGTTTTAAACATAAATCACTTAATAGTTGGTAAACAGTGTGTTTGCTGGATTTACATTTGTAAAGAAAAATCATTAACAATTGGTTTCTATAATCCATAATCCACATAGTACATTTAGTTGATTTCCCCTTTTCCCCAAAATGTCTTCTTTGCAAACCTTGAAATAATACAGTTCTTATTATTTTGATAAAAACAGTTATATATATGATTTCCCCCCCAATATTCCTAGAAATAATGATCACATCAATATAATATTTCTTTTCTATCTAATCATTCTGGTTGCCTCATCTTATATCCTGTTACAGTCCTTATTTAGATTTGTTTCTCCCATAAAGTTCAAAGTATTCTTGCTGGTTAAGATTTTCTCAACAGATAATTACATTTAAAAATTTAAATCCATTTTTCCCATATAAACCATCTCAACACTTTTACATTTCAATAATAATAATAATAATAATAATAATAATAATAATAATAATAATAATAATAATAATAATAATAATAATAATAATAATAATAATAATAATAATAATAATAATAATAATAATAATAAAGTTGGAAGGGACCTTGGAGGTCATCTAGTCCAACCCGTTGCTCAGGCAGGAAACCTTATACCATTTCAGACAAATGGCTGTCCAGTCTCTTCTTAAAAACTTCCAGTGTTGGAGCATTCATCACTTCTGGAGGCAGGTTGTTCCACTGGTTAATTGTTCTAACTGTCAGGAAGTTTCTCCTTAGTTCTAGGTTGCTTCTCTCCTTGATTAGTTTCCATCCATTGCTTCTTGTCCTGCCTTCAGGCGCTTTGGAGAATAGCTTGAGTGCCTCCTCTTTGTGGCAGCCCCTGAGATATTGGAACACTGCTATCATGTCCCCCCTCATCCTTCTCTTCATTAAACTAGACATACCCAATTCCAACAACCGTTCCTTATATGTTTTAGCCTCCACTCCCCTAATCATCTTTGTTGCTCTTCTCTGTACTCTTTCTAGAGTCTCAACATCTTTTTTACATCCTGGTGACCAAAACTGGATGCAGTATTCCAAGTGTGGCCTTACCAAGGCATTGTAAAGTGGTATTAATACTTCACGTGATCTTGATTCTATCCCTCTGTTAATGCAGCCTAACACTGTGTTGGCTTTTTTGGCAGCTGCAGCACACTGCTGGCTCATATCTAAGTGATTGTCCACTAGGACTCCGAGATCCCTCTCACAGTTACTACTATTGAGCAAGGTACCACCTATACCCGTGGTGGCGAACCTAGGGCATGCGTGCCACAGGCGGCACGTGGAGCCATCCCTGTGGGCACGCGCACCATCGCCCCAGAGGGAGGCGGGGCCAGGCTGCTCCCCGCCCCCTCTCCACATGCGCCTGCGCTCTTGCTCTCTTTCTGCACTGGTAGTCAGGGAGCAGCTGCAAGAGCTGGGCGGATCCAGGCTGGATGGTGGAGGCAGATGCCAGCATGAGTCCAGGTAAGCCTCCGGAGCGATTTCGCGTCCCCCCCATGGCCGATCCGGGCTGCTGAGGCCTTTTTGAAGCCTCTGGATCTCGCATCCATGGCCGCGGGGTGATTTTGCAGTGCGCCAGCAGCCCGATCCGGGCTCCGGAGGCCTGCAAAAGGCCTCTGCCCCATGGATCTAGGGCTGCACAGCGATTTTGCACCCCCCCCACTGGGAGTCAAAGGCCAGCTGTGACCACCTTGCCCCTGGTCAGAAGGAGCCGGCCACCCAGGCTATGGGGGCGGACAGGGGTTCTGCTCTCCCAAAAGGCCAACTCCTGGCTGGCAACCTGCCTGGAGGCCCCGCCCTGTCAGCGCCTGGTCAGGGCTTGAGGCAGAGAGGCCACACCGGGGGTCCGGCCATTGCCGCCCAGGCCTCTCTCTGCCAAGGCTGCTGAGGGGCGTTCAGCAGGGCAGGGCAGCCGCCCATGCCCGGAATCCCCAGACAGCCACCGGGTGGCGGCAAGGAGACGGCCTGGCTTCCCCTCATTGCTGTTGGCCCTCTGGGCTCTGCGGCCCAGTGCCTCCCTCCCCCCACAGGTTGTAAGGCCGGGGTTGTGGCTGGAGCGTGGGTGTGGTCAGAGCCGCTCGGCCCTCCAGCTGCCTCCTCCCGGCCATGCGGCAGACCAGGCAGCGCTGCATGCCACTTTAAGGGGAGCAGCCACGAGGGAGGCGCCCGCTGCAGGACTCCGGGCGAACAAAGGGCAGCCTGCCGGGGAGGGACCGGAGCCGCACCTGCCCACCCGCTCTTCCTCCAAACCGGGTGTCCCGCTTGCTTCTTTCAGAGCCGGCCCGGCCACAGCCACCAATGCGGAGCCACCGAAGTGCCGCCCACCTTGCCCGGAGCCACCCTTGGCCGCTGCCTCGGTCCCTCTGCCGCGTTGCGGCAAATGGCCGGTTTCGGTGTGGTGCGGATCTTTGCCTCTGGCCGGAGACAAACAGCCGGCAAATGGCCAGTTTCAGCATGGTGCAGATCTTTGCCTCCAGTTGGCAGCAAAGAGCCGTGCCACGCCAAAACCGGGCGTTTTCCGCCTCCTGCCCAGTGCCGCTGCCATGAGGCCACAGAACAAGCTGGGTGGAGGTAAGGAACCAGGTCGGGGCTCTGTAAGGGTTGGGTTGGGGCGGCGGGAGAACGGCCAGGAGCCAGCCAACCAGCCAGCGAGCAAGAGCAGGGTTGGTTGGGGGGATTGGGATCTGGCCCCTTTTACCTCCTCCAGGGGCCGGGAAGAAGTTGCCTGCTCAGCCACGTGTGCAGTGGAGGCGGTGGAGGTGGAGGCGGCCCAGGCAGGCACTGGTAAGCCAGGCAGGGCCGAGCAGGACCGAGCGAGCGACATCAGGGTTAGGTGGGAGGATCGGGATCTGGCCCCTTTTACCTCATCCAGGGGCCGGGAAGAAGTTGCCTGCTCAGCCACGTGCATGGTGGAGGCGGTGGAGGTGGCTTGGGCAGGCTCTGATTAAGCTGGGATGAGCACCAAGCAGGGACGAGCGCTTCCCTGCCTGCATCCAGGACACCATCTTGCTGGTGCTTAAGGGCTACGACTGGAGCCTGGTGCCCATGCTGGTGTGGGGCAACGGGGCGCTGAAGGCCAAGCTGCATGTCGAGCGGCCCATGAATGACTTCCAGGTCTGGGCGCAGGCGGCGTGCAGGAAGCTGGCCGACCAGTACCCGCACCTGCAGAACGCCGAGCTCAGCAAGATGCTGGGCAAGCTCTGGCAGTGAGTGGGCCGCCTTGAAATCCGATTTGACTTTCATCGGTTTCTCCCTGCAGGCAATTCCTGTCCTGTTGGGTGTTGGTTTGATGAAGGAGGGGAGCTGCGCATTGGAAGGGTTGAAAAATTAGGAGCTCCCTAACTTTAAGTGGACACCCATGTTCAGGAGGGATCAAACTGGAACGGGGTGATGTAGTCCCAAACATACATGTGTGTGCAAAACCTGGCTCTCATGGAGGTGTTTCCAAACATTGGCTTACAACAGGGCTCTTCAAACTTGGCCCTTTTATGACTTGTGGACTTCAACTCCCAGAATTCTTCAGCCAGCATCCTCCCTTCCTTTGAAACAAACAACCCCCCCCACCCCAATCCTCCCGGTCCTGCCTTCTGAATTAAAACGAGAGAAAGCCAAGTTTTTTCTTTTGTGGTCTTTACGTATTTAAACTGCAGCTAGAAGGAAGTGGGGAAGAAAACCATCACAAGACACTCTTCTGTTTTAACTTTTTTTCCTTGATGCTTTTTGGAGTTTTCATCCTGCTTTCGTGAGAGGGCAGCGTTTGGGAGGGGGTGTAGCTGCCCCCTTCCCCCCCCAAGCCATCAGCTGAGCAAGATGCCTGCCTGCCCGCGCTCTTCCCCCTGTCCGAGGCTTTTGTTGTCGAGAGCATTTCTGTTGAGGATTGGCTGGGGGGGGGGCTGTTTGGTTTTTATTCCCCTCCCATCTTCTGGGTGGTTGCAACAGGTTTTGGTCTCTTCTGTCGTGCTTTGAGGTTACCCACGAAGGATGTTCGTTTTGGGGGAGATCCCCACCCCGGTTGCAAAGCCTGCTTAAACCCTCTTCCACCTCCTCCTCACCGGAGCCCCCCTTTGTCTGCAACCCGTCCCTGCCCCAGCCCCTGCCTCGCCTTGCCTTGCCTCACTCTTTAGGACGAGCCTCCTGCCCACTGTCCCACCCACCAGAGACCCCCTGGATCTCCCCCCAACCCTGCCCGGTCCCCACAGGCATCCCTCCCCAGTAGGAGCATCAAGGTGGCCACGCCCACCCTGGCCACACCCACCCATGCTGCCATGACTACCATAGCCACGCCCACCCAGTGGGGCACGCCCACCCGGCACCCGGTGATGCATAAGTGGGTTTTGGGTTGCAGTTTGGGCACTCGGTCTCTAAAAGGTTCGCCACCACTGACCTATACTATACCTGTAAATTTGGGTTTTCTTGCCTAAATGTAGAACCTTACTTTTTTCACCATTGAATTTCATTTTGTTAGATAGCACCCAGTGTTCAAGTCTGTCCAGATCCTCCTGTATCTTAAGCCTATCTTCTGGAGTGTTGGCTATTCCTGCCAGCTTGGTGTCGTCTGCAAATTTGATGAGTTCCCCATCTATCCCCTTGTCCAAATCGTTGATGAAGATGTTGAAGAACACTGGGCCTGTTGTGGCTCCGTCTTGTGAGCCCCTCTTATCGGAGGAAGAAGGCTCCGAACATGAAGGAGAGGAGATGGCCAGGCCTCCCTCTCCAGGACCCTCCTCTTTGGCAATGCCTCAGGTGTCTCCCGACGGAGAAGAGATTGACCAGGAGCCAGGTGTTTCTGAGATTGGCCAGGAGCCAGGTGTTTCGGATAGTGAGGAAGAGAAGTTGTGGCTGGATCCACGCCAATCAGCTCCTAAAGCAGCAACTGGCTTTGGGAAATGCTCCTGCAGCTCTTCCCCCCCTCCTCCTCCTCCCCGTTCGGGATGCCCAGTGAACATGCCAGAGAGATTTTCTGGGCAGACAGAGCTGTTCCCGGCCTTCATGGGACAATGCCAACTCTTTATGGCGATGAGGCCGGAGGAGTTTCTGGATGATCGGGCTCGGGTGGCATTCGTGATTAGCTTCCTTTCTGGCTCTGCCGCCTGATGGGCCACGCCCCTGTTGTTGCAAAACAGCCTATTACTCCTGGACTATCAGGGCTTTTTGCAACACCTGCGGGTGATGTACGAGGACCCCCTGCGCGTTCAGACGGCAGCGAGGCGCATCAAGGACCTCCGCCAAGGAAAGCGCGCCCTGCAGGACTATATCGCTGAGTTCCGACTTCTAGGCCAGGACTCGGCGTGGAATGAGGCGGCGCTGATGGATGCCTTCCAGGACGGCCTCTCAGACGATCTGCAGGACGAACTGGTTCGGGTGGAGGTGCCTCAGACCCTCGACGCCCTGGTGATCCAATGCCTGCGCATCGATGCCCGCCTTCAATGGCGACGGCCTCGTCGGCCCCTTCCGGGACCACTGACAGCTTCGGCACCCCCGCGTTTCGCACCGACAGTATCCCGGACCACCCCACGCTTTGTGGCCACGGCTGAGGAGCCCATGGAGCTCGGAGCAGCTAGACCTCAACTGACGGCCCAGGAGCGGATGCGGAGATGCCAAGGGGGATTGTGCCTCTATTGCGGCGAGGCTGGACATTTTGCCGCCTCGTGTCCCAGGAAGCGGAGTGGGGGCGCTCAAGCCTGTTCCGGAATCTCGGCGCGACCAACCGGGAAACGGGCCAGGCCTGGCCTAGGGGAAACCCTGGGCCAGGCACGTAGCCATGCCCCACCGGAGTCGGCAACTGTGGACTGTGAGCCCCCTCGGCACCTGATTCTGGACACCCGGGTGTTGTTGGCCAATCGGTCGGAGGGGCTTCAGGCACATGCGCTGGTGGACTCCGGGGCCACGACGAACTTCATGGGCCAGGCCTTTGTGGCCTTTTTTAAGGTTCCCTTGGTTCCGGTGGACCCTCCATTGAGGGTTGAGACTATCGATGGACGGGAACTCGTGGCAGGGCCCATCAAATTTGCTACCCAGCCCTTGCGCCTCACCATTGGGAACCACGAGGAGGCGATCCAGTTCTATGTGACGGCGGACCTGCATTTTCCATTGGTCCTGGGGATGGCCTGGCTTCGGGCCCACGATCCTCAGGTGGCATGGTCGAGAAACGCCATCTCATTCCCGAGCCTGCAGTGCGTCGACCATCTCCGCCACACCTGTGCCGGCCAGGACGTCTCCACCCCAGCCGTCTCTTTGCCTCCTGAGCTGACGCGCTTCGCCGATGTGTTCAGCGAAAAGGAGGCGGACCGATTACCCCCGCATCGACCCTACGACCATCCTTGTGGTGGTGGACATGCTCACCAAGATGGCCCATTTCATCCCATGCCGCGGACTGCCATCGGCCCACACCACGGCCCGTCTGTTCCTGCAGCACATCTTTCGCCTCCATGGCCTGCCAGACAGGGTGGTGTCGGACCGCGGAGCCCAGTTCACGGCCCGCTTCTGGAAAAGCCTAATGGCCGTGCTGGAGGTGCAAGTGTGCCTGTCATCGTCGCAACATCCGGAGACTGACGGGGGCACGGAGAAGGTCATCGGCATCCTGGAGCAGTACCTCCGCTGTTTTGTCAACCAGCAGCAGGACAACTGGGCCGAGTACCTTCCCCTGGCAGAGTTCGCCTTCAACAACTCCCAACACACCTCCACCCAGATGACCCCGTTCCATGCCAACGTCGGCTACCATCCACGGCTTTTCCCGTTGTCCATCTCGGATTCCCCTGTTCCCGAGACCCAGGACTTCCTCTCCAAGCTGCAGGCGGTGCAGCAACTGGTGAGGCGGCAGCTGATTCGGGCGAAAGAGGACTATAAACGGGTCGCCGACTGCTCCCGACGGGCAACGCCACTGCTGGCAGTCGGAGATCGGGTGTGGCTGTCCACGAAACACCTCCCCACGGACCAGCCTGTGAAGAAACTGGACCATCATTTTATCGGTCCCTTCCCCGTCGAGGCAGTCATCAGCCCGGTGGCCTACCGGTTGACCCTACCATGCTCCATGAGGATCCACCCCGTTTTCCATCGGTCCCTCCTGGTCCCTGAGGTCCCAGCGAGCCATCTCCGACGCCTGACGACACCTGCCCCCCCAGCCGCAGCCGATGAGGAGGACACCTCGACGTACGAGGTGGACAGTATCCGGGACTCCCATTGGCTGAAGGGGCGCTTCCAATACCTCATCGCCTGGAAGGGATATGGCCCCGAGGATTTCAGCTGGGTGGACGCTTCTTCCGTTCAGGCCCCTGACCTGGTACAGGCCTTTCACGATCGGTTCCCGTCCCGACCGCATCCTGACCGGCAGACCCAGGGGAAGGGCCCTGCGGTGGGGGATAGTGTTGTCGCTCTGTCTTGTGAGCCCCTCTTATCAAAGGAAGAAGGCTCCGAACATGAAGGAGAGGAGATGGCCAGGCCTCCCTCTCCAGGACCCTCCTCTTTGGCAATGCCTCAGGTGTCTCCCGATGGAGAAGAGATTGACCAGGAGCCAGGTGTTTCTGAGATTGGCCAGGAGCCAGGTGTTTCTGAGATTGGCCAGGAGCCAGGTGTTTCGGATAGTGAGGAAGAGAAGTTGTGGCTGGATCCACGCCAGTGTAGGAGCGACAAGCGTGTGCAGCAGAAAAGGAGACGTGCCAGAGATTAAGCTGAGTCACTGGACCACACCCCACAGACTATAAAAGGGAGGTGGTGGCCATTTGGACTCTGTGACGGACAAAGCTGAATCTCTGGTGTAGTAGTTTGCTGTGGACTTAATTTTCTAACTGTGTGTATTGTTTTTTGTTCTCTGAGTAAAAGTCTTGGCAGGCAGCTACGGAGCTGCTGCCAAGTTTTCTTATCTGTGAATTGGAGTGTGGAGAAGTTCTTTAACCCTTGGCTGGCTGTTTGGGTGTGTGTGTCTGACGGGGACAGAACAGGGCCTAGAACAGAGCCCTGGGACACCCCGCTACACACTTCCCTCCATGTAGATGCAGTTCCACTGAGGACCACACGCTGAGTACGGCTGGTCAGCCAACTATGAATCCATCTGTTGGTGATGCAGTCTAACCCACATTTTTCTACCTTATCAAGTAGTAGGTTGTGGTCTACTTTATCAAATGCCTTACTGAAGTCCAAGTAAATTATATCCACAGCATTCCTCTGGTCCACTAATTTTGTCTCTTGGTCAAAGAATGCAATAAGATTTGTCTGGCATGATCTGTTTTTGACAAACCCATGTTGGCTTTTAGTAATGACTTTGTTTGCCTCTAGGTGTTTGCTGATTCGTTGTTTGATTATCTTTTCCTGAATCTTCCCAGGTATTTTTTTTTTATTGAAAATTTTATAAAATTTTACAATATAAATCCCCCCCTTCCCCAACCCACCCTTCCACTCCCCCCTCCCTCCCCCCTCACTTCCCAGTGCCAGTCACAGGGTTAACAATAAAATAATCATACTCTAACATTAATCAAGTATTAAAATAACATATCTATAACCTCCTTTAACTCTCTTTTAAACAAATATACAGTTATTAAAAACAATAATAATAACATCA
>NW_015390393.1:17984-28647 GCF_001527695.2 Protobothrops mucrosquamatus | reverse complement strand
ACCAAGGCCAGATCTGCTGCAATCTCCTCCTCTAATTTCTCTTGAGCATTTTCTTTCAGCCCCCTTATTCTCAAAGCATATTCCATTTCTCTGTATTGTGACAAAATGACCTCATTTTGAGTTAAATCCACACTCTCCTCCACTTTTCCCAGTCTAAGTTCCAAGCTTTCAACATGCTCCTCCACTTCATCCACCCGTCCTTCAATACGTTCTACATGAACTGCCAGACCTTGCAATGCAAACAATATATCATCTCTCATCTCTGCATTCTTCTCTTCAAGTTTCTCTTCAAGTTTCTTTTCAAACAAGTCCTCCATTTCCATTCTAATCTGTCTTGCATTGTCCTTTAATGCATCTTGAATATCTCTCAATGTAAGTGCTGGAATTGGGGGGGAAGGCAGAGGAGTCTTAGGTTTTGGCTGCTGTGGTGTTTGAACAGCTGGAGAGGAGATTGTGCTTTTTTGAGGAACAAAAGTTCCCACACGCTTAGAGGCCATTTTACTTTTCTCCTTCTTCTCTTATACTTTCATTTATATAACATAAAATCTTGTAAAGGTCTTATAAAAGTCTTATAAAGTCTTGTAATCACATCAAACAATGATAGAAACAGAAAACCTGTCCAGCCAGCTCAAAGTAACTAAATCTGTTACAGTAATAATCCAAGAGAAAGTCTCCAGAAAGTGAAAGTCTCATATGTTTTCAATTGAAAAAACAGAAACGCCCTTCCGCAGCCATATTCTTCTTCTTCTTCAAGTTAACATAAAAAGCGAAGAAGATTCTTTATTTCTAGAGTTAAGGTTTCAGTTCAATCAATTTTAAATCCTCCTGGTAGGCTCTGTCTGCCTGTAAAATTCAACTCACGCTTTCCTGGAATGGCAGAGGCTGAATTCGCGTCTGGCTTCGTTTCAACGAAGGCAGCCTGAAGCACGGAGAAATCCCCGACTCTGGGGGAACTCACCTTAGCCTTCACCGCTGTAAAAATACGAGGGTTAGGGAGCTCTACCCCTATCGGGGAAGCTCACCCCCCCTTTGCCCAGGGAAGGGGATTCCGAGCCGCGGAACAGCTGTTCCTGTGGCTCTTACGTGTCTTCAGGGCAGACAGCTCACAGAGAAGCTGCCATCGGCGCCGCGACTCAACCGGAAGTAGCAATCTTCCCAGGTATTGAGGTCAGGCTGATAGGTCTGTAGTTTCCTGGATCTATTTTTCCCCTTTTTTGAAGATGGGAACTACATCAGCTCTTTTCCAGTCCTCTGGTAGTTCCCCAGTGCTCCAGGATCTTTGAAAAATATAGTTCAATGGTTCTGAGATCACATCTGCCAGTTCCTTGAGAACCTTGGGGTGTAATCCATCTGGTCCTGGTGATTTGAACTCGTCTAGGCTGGACAGGTGCTCACTTACCATTTTCTTGCCTATCTTAACTTGTGTTTCTAATCTATTTTTTATGGTACTGTTTTTGATAGGTTGGACTGTTTTTTCCCCTTTGTGTAAAGACAGATGCAAAAAATGTGTTCAATAGTTCTGCTTTCTCCCTGTTGCTTGTCACCTTCTTGCCACTTTCCCCCACTAATGGACCAATCATTTACTTAACTTTTTTCTTGTTTTTTACATGTTGAAAGAAGCTTTTTTTTGTTATTTTTGACTTTGGTTGCAAGCCTTAGTTCATTTTGATCCTTAGCTTTCCTCACTTCATCTTTGCAGGCTTGGGCTATTTGCTGATATTCTGCTTTAGGTATGTGACCCTCTTTCCACTTTTTTTTTTTTGAAACAAATTTTGTTGGTTTTTTAATTCTTAGAACAAAGTGCTCAAGACACACCGTGGTGCTGGGGTAATCAAACATCCAAAATTAAAACCATATATGAATAACTCAAATCAATACATCAAATATTCCCTCTCTATTTCCCTCAAATAGCTTAATATATTTAAAATAATCCATTTCTAATTTAAATTTCTATTAATCCTAAACCTGTTTTGGAGCTTTATAAATTTACAATTAGCATAATCAAATTTAACTTTAAATAAACACATTATCAATTCAGGTATCCCTTCCGGGTATATTCTAGTTGCTTAAATTTTATCGCAAGTCTTGTTTATTTCTTCTTCCACTAGTATCTCCTAATTAAAATAAAATATTAGTCTACCCTATACATATCTAATCCATCAATCAATCAATCTCTTTAAGATAACAAGATAATATCAAACCTTAAATCATTTCAGTCCGTTGGACGAGATTCAAATTTTATCCAGTTAATTATCATACCTAATAACATCCATATTATCAAACAAAAACATCATCTTACTAAGTTAACATTTGATTAATTATTAAGTCAATCCAGATCTAAAACACCTCTTCAATTTTCTTCATTCCATTACATAATAGTTTTCATACAAATAAACCTATTATTCCAAAAAATACATTCTTAATCTATTTAATATATATATTCTAATAATCACCCATTTTTTCTCTCACCTCTAACTCTAAATCTTAATCCTTAAATCAATCCATAATTCTACAGTGCCTTTGATCCATTACATATAATTTTAAATTTCTCTTTTCAGTCTTATTCTGGCCTTCTTTTTGTGCCAGGCAGGTTTCCATAACAAAGCTTCCCTTTCAGCCGATAGGTCTCTCTTTGTTGCTTGTAATATCATTGGAGACAGTAAGAAGCATCCTATCCTCTGCATTGTGCGTCTATTTCTCTTATCCTTAAAGCCTCGTTCCTTTAAAGGTTCAAATCTCAGTCTTTGATTTTTCTGATCCTCGAAGATATAGATGAGATGCTTGTAAGGTAAAATAAATTCCTCTTTAATCTCAATTGATTCCTCTTCTAGTATGTTTTGGTTTATAAAATGGTCAGATGTAGTCTGAAAGTCAGTTTGAAGGTTTGGAGTAGAGTTTCTGGCTCTTAATTCTGTAGTAATCTCTTTCATTGTAGCACATATTTCTTCAGTAGCCTCATAAATCTTTTCCAATATAAGTTTACAGTTTAATTGTGAATAAGGTTTCTCCATTTTGATAGTAATTGAAGAGAATCCCTTTTTTTCTTTTAGTGGAGGCTGTAATTAATAAAAGTTAAGCAATATCCACCCCCACAATTCCCACAGCTGCATCAGCTTATCTTTTCTCTTCAAGAGTAGTTTGAAGGTCAAGTCCCTCTCATCTCCAAAGAATAATCAGCAGTTGCAATGTTAACTTTTCGCCACTAGATGTACTCAGTAGATTAAAAAATCTTTTCCAGACACCACTTTTCCCCCCTTTTTTCAATCTTTTAAAGGAAAAGGTGGAAAAAGAAATAATCTTCCAGTGTAAAATAATAGTACAGCTCTTAAAAAAGAGATTTTTCTGTACCCCAAAATAGATGGGAATAAAGTGTAGTCTTTAAAAAAAATTGTTCTATCCTTTTGTTCAGCGCCTTTCTTCCCACGCATACAAAAAATGCTTTTTCAAGACAGGGAAATAATTCCAACAAAGCTTTTACAGGCAAAAAAAAAAAAACAGTGAAGAGGGTGAAAAGAGGAGCAGAAGGGGTCTCACCCGGATCATCCGCAGTGGGTCTATTATGCTTAGATGTAGTTGTGACTTTCGGCTGGTGCAGCAGGGTAATCAGCCATCTTGCAGGACGATCTTTCCTCCGTCGGCCCTAAGGAGATAGCTGGGGTCACGAGAGAAGCTGCCGCCCTCCTGCAGTCACCAGCAAGCCTCCTCCTCGGTGGTCGCCCCTCCAGGGCGACTTTCGACCCACTAAGGGTCTACCAGCGAAGAAAACCCAGCTTGTGTGGAGACGAGTCTCCAGACACGACCGGCGTCACCGCGTACCAGAACCGGAAGTCCCCCTCTTTCCACTTTTTATACTTGTCCTTTTTATCTTTCAATTTATCACAGAGTTCTTTATGCAGCCATGCTGGTTTCTTTTGAGAGCTGTTATTTTTCTTCTTTGTTGGTATTGTGCTAGACTGGGCTTTTATTATCTCACTTTTCAAAATTTCCCAAGCTTCTTGAGTTGTTTTCCCTTTGAGGATTCTCATCCATGGAATCCTTCCCAAGCTCTCTCTAAGTTTATTGAAATTAGCTCTCTTAAAGTCCAAGACTCTAGTTTGACCGTGTTCTATTGCTTGTGCTTCCAGAATGTTGAATTCCAATATTGCATGATCACTTCCCCCCACGGTTCTTGTGGCTTCAGCACCTTCTATCTCTGTTAGTGAGGACCCAATATGGCTAATCCCCTAGTTCCCTTTTCTACTTTTTGGGAGACAAAGTTGTCTGCTAGGTTTGTCAGGAATCTGTTTGATCTTCCACTTGGTGCAGAGTTTGTCTCCCAGTTGATGTCAGGGTAATTAAAGTCCCCCATTACTATTGTGATGTGCTTCCTACATACCTTAGTTAGCTGACTAGCAAAAAGTTCATCTATTTCCTCTGTTTGGTTGGGTGGCCTATAGTATACACCTATGGCAATGTCATTTTCCCCTCCTTTTATAGTGACCTAAATGCATTCAAGACAGTTTTCATCATTGTTGTGCTCTATTTCTGTAGACATGTAGTTATTTCTTATATAGAGAGCAACTCCACCTCCTCTTTTATTTGGTCTGTTTCTTTTAAATAATTTAAATCTCTCTAGCTGTGTGTTCCATTTGTGGGTTTCATCCCACCATGTTTCCGTAATGGCAACAATATCATATCTGCCCTCATTTACCTGAATTTCTAGTTCACCCTGTTTACTGTTCATACTCTGTGCATTGGTGTATAGACATTTGTGTTCTTTATGACTGACCCTGTGTTTACTTTCTACATAACCTGTGTGGTGCCTGAGTTCCTCTATTTTCTTACCACCTGTTTGGTTAGTGCACTTTGTGTGGCACTCACTATTAAAAGCTTGATTTTGCTTGAAAGCAAGGTTGATATTCTTGTCCACACACACATCTATGTTACATGCACTGCTAACCCTATAATTTTTTGATTGCCGGGGACAGGGATGTTCTGTATCAATTAACTCACTGTCCCCGTTGTTTAGTTTAAATATTCCTCCAGAAAATCTGTGAGTTTATTGCCAAGTAACTCAGTCCCTTTCTTTGATGGATGCACACCATCTCTTTTGTACATTTTTTCATTGGACCAGCTACAGACATCGTGACTAATATAACCAAAGCCTTCCCCTTTACACCACTCCTTTAGCCACATACCCTGGCCTTGTCCATTTTGCTCCTTATACACTGGTAAAACCTCTGAAAAAGTAAGCCTACAGCCTATCCTGCTAAGTTCCTGCCCCAAGCTCTGGAAATCATTCTGCACAGAGAGTACATCTTTTTGGGAAAGATCTGTAGTGCCAAGATGTACAATAGCATCCACATCACAGTCCTTGCTGGCATTCTTGACTATTTTAAAAATACGCTTCTTGTCCCTACTGGCAGTAGCACCTGGAAGACACCTGACCTCTTTCAAAACCTCTGTGTCCTTTCCTAAATTTACATCCCTTATAATTGAATCACCAACCAGAAGGTGGCTTCTTTTTGGATCCCTTTCTCTTCTTGCATGACTGATGTGGAATACCTGATTCGCACTTCTCCCTGTCAAAAACAAGTTCTTCATCTCGGACCACGATCCCCTGCTTGTTTGAGTTATCATCACAAATACCTTTATCTGTCTCCTTAATGTCCCTATTAAGGTCAGCAAGGGCACTGTATCTGTTGTGTAGGGACACAGCGAAAGGTAAAAACAGTAAAGAAAAGGAAAAAAGAGCAAGAGTAAAGAAACATAAAAAGTAAAATACTACTTAAAATATAAATTCCTCCTAAGCTAATATATATTCATTCCCAAAATTTCTTATTCTTTTTAACCATGATTAAAATATATTTAATCTTCAAATATTCCATTTAATGTGTCTAGTCATCTAATCCTTTAACTCTTATTCAAAACATTTTTTCTTTTTTATACATTATAATTTCCCTAAATTCAGACACATTTAATTATCTAAAACATTTCCTTCATCTAGGCCATTTCAGCAGTATTATATTACTTATATCAAGAAATAAAATAAATCGGGGGCGGGGGGAAGCATACACTATCATTTAAGGAATTCATCTCTCTTAGAATGACATATGTATTCAGAATCGTTTCTATTTCTTTAACCATAGTCAAACAAATGTTTCTTTTTTAAATATTCTCTCTGGTAGATCCCATCATCTATTTTCTTAATTTTCACTTTGATCTTTTTCCTTTGACCAGTATCTTTCTTGATCAATGTGTTTTGCTGAATCAAAACGTTTTTCCATATATTCATGACTGTTGCTGTAAGTATAAGAAGTAAATCGAATAAAGTGTCTTTATGTGAGGCTTTTGCCTTTCCATGTTTCTTGAAAATCTTTTTCTCTTTCTTCTTCTTTGCTTCTCTTATCACTTCCTTTCTCTCTGATGTTTTCAACATCTCTACATTCCATTTTATCCAATCTGTTTTTTTGTCCTCAGATTTATTTTGTAGTCTTAAGGGATGAGTTGTTTTTTCCATTTCTTTTAAATTTTTTCCCACTAGGATTAAATCATGTTTTCTTGCTTTTTTAAGGTCTGTCTTTGAGTCTCTATTTTCAATTTTATGTCCACTTATTTGTTTTGTCTGCTCCTTCTCTGTTGTTGTTTCCTGGAAGTTTTTTTGTTGTAAAGTTAACTTAGAGATAGATTGATTTGTATTTTCAAGGTTATTTTGGATTTCTTCATGATTTGAACTCAGTGTTATTTGAATTAATTGCAGTATTTATTTATTTATTATTTATTTATTTATTTATCAAATTTGTACCCCGCCCTTCTCCTAGCGGACTCAGGGCGGCTTACAGCCAGTTAAAACAGATAACAATACAAAATACTAAATTTAAAATGTAATTAAAATGAAATATTAATTATTGGCCGTTTCTTTTTAAAATTATTATATATATATATATACTATATATCTCCTCCTGAGAGGTATTTATGTTTTCTTGGTATGTTCTGTCTACATGTCTCTGATCCATGATGGCCAAAAGTTGAAGTTTTCCTTTTTATCTACAAATAGCTTTAGAGTCCCGGTTAAATAGATATTTGTAATCCAAAGAGTTCAAAAACGATTTTTTTTTCTAAAGTTTGTAATTCTCTCTTTGTCTGCAGCCCAGATTGTTGTCTCTTTTTTTGGGTCACAGCTGTTCTTTATTATTAAAGCTTTGAAGGTCACAAACACAGATTAGCTTTTCCCAGGTTTTGGCAAGTTCTCTATGGAAATCATAGCTGTCATAATCTTCATCCACCACTAGGTGTCAGCATCTATTTATTTTTCAATATGAACAATGGTCTTTAAAATGAGAGTCTTAACAATTCAACAATCTTAAACTTGTCCAAAGTTAAATTTTAGCTTTCAAGTTTATAAATTTATTTCACTACTATATATTTTGATCCTCCATAGAAATTTGAATTCGCCACTTCCGTTAGTATAAGGATGGGGCAGAAGTCCCCCTCCTTCACTTTCGGAGGTATTTTGCTTTTTGGGGATCTTTTCCAGGAAATTAAGTGTAATATAGAAAAGGGAAAATAAGATTCCTCACCCAGTTTCAAGCACACTGTTTACTGTAGTGCTGGTTAGTTCTTTTGGATTCCGGTTGCAAGTAGCTTGGGCTGATCAATGAAATACAGCCTTTCTCCTGTCAGGTTAGAAGGCTTTCCCCAAGACAAACGGAACGACCACCGTCATTCCAGAGTCGCCGGGGCACCCTTCTTTCTTTGCCGCCTCTTTGGGGCAGCTTGGACCCATTAGGGTCTCCAGGCAGGATGAAAGTTAGCCATGGGGGTGCGGCGGTCCGCAAGCCCACAACCAGTCACTACCGTGCAGGACCGGAAGTCTTAGCTGCTCCTTCTATTATCGTCTCTTCCTGTCTCTTTGTTTCTCTTGCTGTACCAGCTTCAAAGTCACCTCCTTCCATAATTGCTTTGTGGTTGTCATAGAATTCCATTGCTTTAAGTGGCGTATCCAATCTGTATCTTTTCGTTTCCCAATAAATTAAAATCCCTTCTGGGATCAGCCATCTAAAGTTCACTCTTTTTTCAATTAATTTTCTGGTTAAAAAATGATATTCTCTTTGGGATTCTCTTATTCTCCTAGGAATTTGTTTGAGAACTACAATTTCTTTTTCCTTATATTTCAAAAGATCATCTCTCACTATTCTCAAAATCTCGTCTCTTATGGATCTTTTAAGAAATCTTATGTGTACTTCTCTACAGACTTTGTTTCTTCTCGTGTAGTATGAATTGACTCAATAGATTTGATCTAATTCTCCTTCCATTTCCCGTTTCCCGATTTCTAATGCATCAGCCAGTAATTCCGTTATCAAGTCTACAAGGTCCTCTTCCTTATCTTCCATTATGTTTTGAAATCTTAAGAAGTAAAAAGCCTTTTCCATTTCCATGACTGCTATGGAATCCTCTAATTCTCCATTTATTTGCATCAATTTCTGGTTTTCATCTTTTAAGTCTTCGAGTTTCTGATCCACCTGTTGATTTATCATCTATTTTTTGAATCCTTTGTTCATTTTTTGTGATCATCTGTTTAAAATTTTCAAATTGAGAGTCCATATTGTTAATTTTTTGATTCATTTTATCAAGATCTTCTTTCATCTCTTCATGATTTCTTGTTGTAACTGCCATATGCATAGCAATTGCCTCTTGGATTGCTTGCAGTGTTGCTTGTGTCTCCAAGATTTTTTAAAGGTATGGTACAGTGGTTCTGAGATAACATTTGCCAGCTCCTTTAGAACTCTGGGATGTAATCTGTCGGGTCCTGGTGATTTATATTCATCAAGGTCAGATAGGTGTTCTCTTACCATTTTCTTTCTTATTTTAATAGTTTCTAGTTTGTCTTTTGCAGTATTTTGGGGGGGTATGTTGTGCTATAATTTCTTTTTGTGTGAAGACTGATGCAAAGAATGAGTTAAGCAGCTCTGCTTTCTCTCTACTGCCTGTTACTTCCTTGCCATCTTCTGAATAGAATAGAATAGAATAGAATAGAATAGAATAGAATAGAATAGAATAGAATAGAATAGAATAGAATAGAATCTGGAAGGGACCTTGGAGGTTTTCTAGTCCAGGCCCCTGCTCGAGCAGGAGAACCTTGACTTTTTTCTTGTTATTAATATGTTGAAAGAAACTTTTTTTTTATTATCTTAGACTTTTGTTGCAAGTCTTTGTTCATTGTGAGCCTTTGCTTTCCTGATTTCATCTTTGCATGTTCTGGCTGTCTGCTGATAATCAGCCTTAGTTTTGTGTCCCTCTTTCCATTTTTTGTACTTGTCCCTTTTGTCTTTCAGTTTGTCAGAGAGATCTTTGTTCAGCCATGCTGGTTTCTTCATGGATTTCTTGTTTTTCTTTTTTGGTGGTATTGTGCTGGACTGGGCTTTTATGATCACATTTTTCAGAGTTACCCATGCTTCTTGAGTTGTTTTCCCCTTTAGGATTTTCATCCATGGAATCTTTCCTAGGGTCTCTCTGAGTTTGTTAAAATCAGCTCTTTTAAAGTTTAAGACACTGGTTATTTTCTATTGCTTGAGTTTGCATTATATTGAATTCCAGTATGACGTGGTCACTTTCACCCAAGGTTCCGGCAACTTCAACTCCCTCTATCACGTCTTCTCTATTAGTAAGAATTAGGTCCAGTATAGCTTTACTTCTAGTTCCCTCCTCTACCTTTTGGATGGCAAAGTTATCGGCTAGGTTCGTTAGGAATCTGTTTGATCTCCCACTCGCTGCAGAGTTTGTCTCCCAGTTGATATCTGGATAGTTGAAGTCTCCCATTACTACTGTGGTATGCTTCCTACATACTTTTGTTAACTGGTTGGCAAAGAGTTCATCTATTTCTTCTGATTGGTTGGGTGGCCTGTAATATACACCTATGGCAATGTCACTTTCCCCCCCTTTTATATTGACCCACATACATTCTGGAGAGGTTTTATATTTGATCATGTGCATTTCTGTAGATATGTAGTGTTCTCTTACATATAGTGCAGCTCCACCTCCTCTTTTTGTAGATCTGTTTCTTTTGAACAATTTGTATCCATCCATCAGTACAGCCTCTCTCTCTCAAAAGTCTCTCTTTCTCTCTCAAAAGCCTCTCTCTCTCTTTCTCTCAAACCTCTCCCTCTCTCAAAAGCCTTGTATCTCAAAAGCCTCTCTCTGTCTCAAAGGTCTCTCTATCTCTCTCAAAAGCCTCTCTCTCAAGCTTCTCTCTCTCAAGTCTCTCTCCCTCTCTCTCAAAAGCCTCTGTCTCTCAAGCTTCTGTCTCTCAAGCCTCTGTCTCTCAAGCCTCTCTCTCTCTATCTCAAAAGCCTCTCTCTCTCAAAAGCCTCTATCTCTTTCTCTCAAGCCCCCCCTCTCAAAAGCCTTTGTATCTCAAAAGGCTCTCTCTGAAAAGCCTCTAACTCTCTCTCTCTCTCTCTCAAAAGCCCCCCTCTCTCTCAAAAGTCTCTCTCTCTCTCTCTCTCTCTCTCTCTCTCAAAAGCCTCTCTCTCTCAAGCTTCTCTCTCTCAAGTATCTCTCTTTCTCTCTCAAAAGTCTCTCTCTCTCAAAAGTCTCTCTTTCCCTCTCAAAAGGCTCTCTCTCTTTCCCTCAAAAGCCTCTCTCTTTCTCACCTTTTGCTCACAAAAGCCTCTATCTCTCTGTC
>NW_015390393.1:16135-17898 GCF_001527695.2 Protobothrops mucrosquamatus | reverse complement strand
CCTCTCAAAAGGCTCTCTCTCTTTCCCTCAAAAGCCTCTCTCTTTCTCACCTTTTGCTCACAAAAGCCTCTATCTCTCTGTCACCCATCGCTCACAGAGGTCTCTCTCTATCTCGCTCACCCTTCTTTCACAAAAGCCTCTCTCTCTCTCTCTTTCTCTCAACCCTCCCTCTCTCTCAAAACCCTTTGTCTCTCAAAAGTCTCTCTCTGAAAAGCCTCTAACTCTCTCTCTCTCTCTCTCTCAAAAGCCTGTCTCTCTCAAAAGCCTGTCTCTCTCAATAGTCTCTCTTTCGCTCTGAAAAGCCTCTCTCTCTTTCACTCAAAAGCCTCTCTCTTTCTCACCTTTTGCTCACAAAAGCCTCTATCTCTCTTTCACCCTTTGCTCACAGAGGTCTCTCTCTACCTCGCTCACCCTTCTTTAACAAAAGCCTCTCTCTCTCTCTCTCTCTCTCTCTCTCTCTCTCTCTCTCTCTCTCTCTCTGAAAAGCCTCTCTGAAATGCCTTTCTCTCTCAAAAGCCTCTCTCACAAGTCTCTCTCTCTCTCAAAGGTCTCTCTCTGTCTGTCTCAAAAGCCTCTATCTCTCAAGCCTCTCCTTCTCTCTCAAAATCCTCTCTCTCTTTCTCAAAAGCCTTTTTCTCTCTGTCCAAAGCCACTCTCTCTCTCAAAAGCCCCCCTCTCAAAAGTTTCTCTCTCTCTCAAAAACCGCTCTCTCTCTCTCTCAAAAGCCTCTCTTTCTCTTTCACTCAAAAGTCTCTCTCTTTCTCAGCTTTTGCTCATAAAAGCCTCTCTCTCTCACACACCCTTCGCTCACAGAGGTCTCTATCTCGCTCACCCTTCTTTCACAAAAACCTCTCTCTCTCTCTCTCTCTTTCTCTCAAACCCCCGCTCTCAAAAGCCTTTTTCTCTCAAAAGGCCCTCTCTGAAAAGCCTCTAACTCTCTCTCTCTCTCTCAAAAGCCTCTCTCTCTCTCAAAAGCCTTTATCTCTGTAAATCCTCTTTCTGAAAAGCCTTTTTCTCTCTGTCAAAAGCCTCTCTCTCTCAAAAGTCTCTCTTTCTCTCTCAAAAGCCTCTTTCTCTTTCACTCAAAAGCCTCTCTCTTTCTCACCTTTTGCTCACAAAAGCCTCTCTCTCTCACACACCCTTCGCTCTCAGAGGTCTCTCTCTATCTCGCTCACCCTTCTTTCACAAAAGTTTGTCTCTCTCTTTCTCTCAAGCCCCCCCTCTCAAAAGCCTTTGAATCTCAAATGGCTCTCTTTGAAAAGCCTCTCTGTTGTGTCCTGAGCCTGCAAAAGAAGGCTCGGGATGTTGCAAGAGTCCCGGGCATTTGCAAAAGCTGCCTGGGACCAGACTGAGTGGCGCCGGCCTTGCGCGCATGCGCAAGGCAGGAAAAGACCGCCTCGTGATTGGTTGAACTTGCCCGGGGATCAGAAGGTATAAATAGAGGCCTGCGTGCCTCTGCTCGGGTTGTTCGTAGATTGGAAGCAGAGAATAAAGACTTGTTAGAAATGCTTCGTCTCAAGCGCCATTATTCTCCGGACTTAACACTGGTGACGAAGGTGGGATCCAGTCTATACAGCTAGGAAAGCTTGAAGACTCACCCAAAGAAGTCCGGAAGAGAAAACGGCGTGGAAGTCAGCGTTATCCTGCCAGTACGAAATCGCTGGAGGGTGCGTGCGGCTGAAGAAGAAGACCCTGATCCTCGATCATGGCGAAAGTTGGGCGTTTAGCGGAATTCGACGTCTCTCACCCCGAGAGGTGGGAAT
>NW_015390393.1:10880-12509 GCF_001527695.2 Protobothrops mucrosquamatus | reverse complement strand
GGCTGAACGGATGGTTCGCGTCGCCAAGGACGCCCTCAAGAAGCTGACTTACGGCAATTGGCATCACAGGTTGGCTGACTTTCTTCTAGCCCATCGTACTACTCCGTGCACTGCCACGGGTAAGTGCCCGGCCGAACTCCGTTGGGGTCGTCGGCTCGTGACTAAATTGGACAGGCTGCATCCGGAGCGTGTAGCTTCAAAGGTGTCTCAGCCACACCCACCACGGGTCCTGCGTGAAGGCGATCCTGTCTGGGCCAGAAACTACGGGCCTGGACACCTCTGGGTCCCGGCTGTGGTCTGCAAGGTCTTGGGGCCTCTGTCCTACGAGGTGTCCCTGGAAGACGGCCGCGTTCTTCGCCGCCACATTGATCAATTACGTGTGAGGCGGGACTCACCTGGGGTTCCCCCTCAGTCTCCTCTAGGGGGGGAGGAGGAAGGGGGAATGCATTCTGAGAATCAAAATCTGCTGCCAACAACGGTTGTGGGGAACGACACGGACTCTCAACACCCAAGTTCCACAGGAGATTCAGGTAGCAATACATGGGGACGGGGGCACACTGACACCCCCACACACACTCCAGCCTGGGAGTCCCACCGGAGGTATATTAATTATCAACACCTCACAAATAATACTCCAGACACGGAGAATAACTGGGAGCATACTCACAACTCACAACATGCAAGAGAGCAGGCAAAACAGCGGGGAAACACGTCCTTTGCTGAAATGGCTCATAGAAGGATGTCCCCACGTATAAGGGCTAACAGGGAGGCATCCCTAGACCCTAACACTACAGGAAGGAGCCAGGAAAACCACGCTCCGTCAGGAAACACGGAGATGAGTTCAGAGGGGTTGGAAAACTCCATAGGTGGTAGGTCAACCAGGTATAGTGATCAACAGAGTTCTGACTTCTCAAGCCTAAGAGACGGGCAGGAAAGTCAAACTGGAGTCACAAGACAACCACAAGGAAATTCACCTAGTGTGGGAAGCCACGGGGAACACACTACAAGTTCCCCAGGTCCGAGAAGGTCGCTCAGGGTCAAAGGCCCTCCCAAATACCTTGCAGATTACGTAAGGTGAGCATGTGAACTGCAATCACTGAACTAGAGGTTCTGACTGGTTGACTCTACGTAAATGATGTTGGGGCTACTGGGTCTCTGTATGACGGAACAGTTCCACATCTTACACACACTGTGTAACTTAACTTATCAGTTAACTATATAACCATCACTATGATGGCGTCCATGTGGGCGCCGTATTATTTCATCTAGGGGGGAGGGTTGTTGTGTCCTGAGCCTGCAAAAGCAGGCTCGGGACGTTGCAAGAGTCCCGGGCATTTGCAAAAGCTGCCCGGGACCAGACTGAGTGGTGCCGGCCTTGCGCGCATGCGCAAGGCGGGAAAAGACCGCCTCGTGATTGGTTGAACTTGCCCGGGGATCAGCAGGTATAAATAGAGGCCTGCGTGCCTCTGCTTGGGTTGTTCGTAGATTGGAAGCAGAGAATAAAGACTTGTTAGAAATGCTTCGTCTCAAGCGCCATTATTCTCCGGACTTAACTCTCTCTCTCTCTCTCTCTCTCTCTCTCTCTCTCTCTCTCTCTCTCTCTCTCTCTCTCCTCCCCTCTCTCCCTCC
>NW_015390393.1:5273-7365 GCF_001527695.2 Protobothrops mucrosquamatus | reverse complement strand
ACACTTAAATCTTATTAGACTCTCCTCATATTCTTTAGTATTAGGAATAATATAGGCTATTACAGCTTACTACTTGGCACCGTCTGTTAGAATTCTTGCTTCCGCATCATCTGTGGCTTTATCAGGGCCTCAGATCCGCCATCAGCTGCTGGCAGAAGTTTCCACATTGAAATTAGGAGGTTTCCTTCGTCCTAACGGGTGATTGCCTTTCGCCTCGTTATTCCTCCGGCATCCCCCTTTCTCACGTGTTGTCCTCCAGACTTCCCCGCGCCCCCAAAGGGTCTCCAAACGTGGAAAGATCAGAGTTAGGTGACAGAGCCTGTCTCCTTAACTCTGCACCGCCCTGATGCCACCACCGGAAGTCCCGCAAGGCTCTCTCTCTCAAAGGTCTCTCTCTCTCTGTCTCAAAAGCCTCTCTATCTCAAGCCTCTCTCACTCAAGCCTCTCCCTCTCTCAAAAGCCTCTCTCTCTCTCTCAAAAGCCTTTCTCTCTCCAAATCCTCTCTCTCTTTCTCAAAAGCCTTTTTCTCTCTGTCCAAAGCCACTCTCTCTCTCAAAAGCCCCCCTGTCATGGTTCTGAATAATGAAACACTTCAAAGAACATCCAGGCATGTTTATCCTAAAGCCTTTATTAACAGCGTTACAAATTGACGGCACATCATGGAGGTTTATGCCAGAATCTGAATTCCTCTTGCTGGCATCTAACTTTTCTTGCTAAACCCCTCCCTTATCTTGCAGTCACAAGTCACATCTTCGAATTAGCCCAGAGGGCAGAGATTCACTTCCGTTCCTTTTCCCGGGCTTTTGTTATTTCCCCTCCCTTTTCTCTGTCATCTGAATTAACTCTAAAAATACCAGACAGTTCTGCATATTTTGTCAAAGCAAGAATATTCAATATTAGCAGCGTTGACACCCCCTCTCAAAAGTTTCTCTCTCTCTCAAAAACCTCTCACACTCTCAAAAGCCTCTCTCTTTCAAAAGTCTCTCTTTCTCTCTCAAAATCCTCTCTCTCTCTTTCACTCAAAGGTCTCTCTCTTTCTCAGCTTTTGCTCAGAAAAGCCTCTATCTCTCTCTCACCCTTCGCTCACAGAGGTCTCTATCTCGCTCACCCTTCTTTCACAAAAACCTCTCTCTCTCTCTCTTTCTCTCAAGCCCCCCCTCTCAAAAGCCTTTGTCTCTCAAAAGGCTCTCTCTGAAAAGCCTCTAACTCTCTCTCTCTCTCTCTCTCTCTCTCTCTCTTTCTCTCTCAAAAGCCTCTCTCTCAAAAGTCTCTCTTTCTCTCTCAAAAGCCTCTCTCTCTTTCACTCAAAAGCCTCTCTCTTTCTCACCTTTTGCTCACAAAAGCCTCTCTCTCTCTCTCTCACCCTTTGCTCACAGAGGTCTCTCTCTATCTTGCTCACGCTTCTTTCACAAAAGCCTCTCTCTCTCTCTTTCTCTCAACCCTCCCTCTCTCTCAAAAGCCTTTGTCTCTCAAAAGGCTCTCTCTGAAAAGCCTCTCTCTCTCTCTCTTTCTCTCTCAAAAGCCTCTCTCTTTCTCAAAGGTCTCTCTCTCTCTTTCTCTCAAAAGCCTCTCTCTCTCAAAAGTCTCTCTTTCTCTCTCAAAAGCCTCTCTCTCTTTCACTCAAAAGACTCTCTCTTTCTAACCTTTTGCTCACAAAAGCCTCTATCTCTCCCTCTCAATCTTCGCTCACAGAGGTCTCTCTCTATCTCGCTCACCCTTCTTTCACAAAAGCCTCTCTCACTCTTCCTCTCAAGCCCCCCCTCTCAAAACCTTTGTATCTCAAAAGGCTCTCTCTGAAAAGCCTCTCTCTCTCTCTCTCTCTCACTCTCTCTCTCTCTCTCTCTCTCTCTCTCAAAAGCCTCTCTGTCTCAAAGGGCTCTCTCGCTCTCTCAAAAGCGTCTCTCTTTCTCACCTTTTGCTCACAAAAGCCTCTATCTCTCTCTCACCCTTCACTCATAAAAGTCTCTCTCTATCTTGCTCACCCTTCTTTCACAAAAGCTTCTCTCTCTCTTTCTCTCAAGCCCCCCTCTCTCAAAAGCCTTTGTCTCTCAAAAGTCTCTATCTGAAAAGCCTCTAACTCTCTCTCTCTCTC
>NW_015390393.1:0-1436 GCF_001527695.2 Protobothrops mucrosquamatus | reverse complement strand
CCCCCCTCTCTCAAAAGCCTTTGTCTCTCAAAAGTCTCTCTCTGAAAAGCCTCTAACTCTCTCTCTCTCACTCACTCAAAAGCCTCTCTCTCTCTCAAATGCCTCTCTCTCTCTCAGAGGCCTCTCTATCTCAAAAGCCTCTCTCTTTCACTCAAAAGCCTCTCTCTTTCTCACCTTTTGCTCACAAAAGCCTCTATCTCTCTCTCACCCTTTGCTCACATCGGTCTCTCTCTATCTCACTCACCCTTCTTTCACAAAAGCTTCTCTCTCTCTTTCTTTCAAGCCCCCCTCTCTCAAAAGACTTTGTCTCTCAAAACCCTCTCTCTCAAGCTTCTCTCTCTCAAAAGTCTCTCTTTCTCTCTCAAAAGCCTCTCTCTCTTTCACTCAAAAGCCTCTCTCTTTCTCACCTTTTGCTCACAAAAGCCTCTATCTCTCTCTCACCCTTCACGCATAGAGGTCTCTCTCTATCTCACTCACCCTTCTTTCACAAAAGCCTCTCTCTCTCTCTTTCTCTCAAGCCCCCCTCTCTCAAAAGCCTTTGTCTCTCAAAAGTCTCTCTCTGAAAAGCCTCTATCTCTCTCTCACCCTTTGCTCACATAGGTCTCTATCTATCTCGCTCACCCTTCTTTCACAAAAGCCTCTCTGTCTCTCTTTCTCTCAAGACCCCCTCTCTCAAAAGCCTTTGTCTCTCAAAAGGCTCTCTCTGAAAAGCCTCTAACTCTCTCTCTCTCTCTCTCTCTCAAAAGCCTCTCTCTCTCTCTCAAATGCCTCTCTCTCTCTTAAAGGCCTCTCTCTCTATCTCAAGCCTCTCTCTCTTTCAAAGGTCTCTCTATATCTCAAAAGCCTCTACCTCCCTCTCTCTCTCTCTCTCAAGCCTCTCTCTCTTTCAAAAGCCTCTCTGTCTCAAGCTTCTCTCTCTCTCTCTCTCTCTCTCTCTGAAAAGCCTCTCTGAAATGCCTCTCTCTGTCTCAATAGCCTCTCTATCTCAAGCCTCTCTCTCTCTCTCTCAAAAACCTCTCTCTCTCTCTCTCTCTCTCTCTCTCTCTCTCAAAAGCCTCTCTCTCTCAAAAGCCTCTCTCTCTCTCAAAAGCCTTTATCTCTCTAAATCCACTCTCTCTCTTTCTGAAAAGCCTTTTAACTCTCTCTCAAAAACAGCACTCTCTCTCAAAAGCCTCTCTCTCTCAAAAGTCTTTCTTTCTCTCGCAAAAGCCTCTCTCTTTCACTCAAAAGCCTCTCTCTTTCTCACCTTTTGCTCACAAAAGCCGCTATCTCTCTCTCACCCTTCGCTCACAGAGGTCTCTCTCTATCTCGCTCACCCTTCTTTCACAAAAGCCTCTCTCTCTCTCTTTCTCTCAAGCCCCCCTCTCTCAAAAGCCTTTGTCTCTCAAAAGTCTCTCTCTGAAAAGCCTCTAACTCTCTCTCTCTCTCTCTCTCTC
>NW_015390392.1:72057-74766 GCF_001527695.2 Protobothrops mucrosquamatus | reverse complement strand
ACCCAGCCGACTTTCATGCCTAAGGCGGGACTAAAACTCACCGCCTCCGAATGATTGGCCCAAAATCACCTAGCTGGTTTTCATGCCTAAGGCGGGACTAGAACTCACTGCCTCCTGGTGATTGGCCCAAAGTCACCCAGCTGATTTTCATGCCTAAGGCGGAACTAGAACTCATGGTCTCCTACTTTCTAACCTGGTGCCTTAACCACTAGTCACAACTGGCTGTCATGACTCTTATAGTTCTCATATATATGTATGTTCGATGGCAACTATGAAGACATCACATGCTTCATGACCGCATTGCACAACAGAGGCAATAGGACATCGTGTGCAATTTACATTGTTTGCTTAATGCTCACATGATCAATGTTTTATACTCTCCTTGCCATTTCCAGAGCTGCTGAGAGGCTGAAATTGGTTATATTTTAATTTACAACACTGGAGGACCAAACACTTTTTGATATACTCACTCTATCAATAATATTTATTCGGTCAATGGCCAGAAAATTTAAAAGAACAAAAGTAGAGCAAATCAATATAATAATATATGAACAACCAGAAAGGTAAATCATATTATAACAGTTTAACGTTCTATTACTATGTTAATGCAGTTGCACGGGTGGATATAAATCTAAAACACGAATAGGTATAAAATAAAAACCATATATGTCCTCACAATTTATGTATCAAAGGAAAAATAATATCTTTGCACCAATCTTATCTTTGCACCAATTATATCTTACTTTCAGGGCAGTAGCACAAAATTTAGCTACTGCACATGTAATAAATAGTTTTAAGTCCTGGAGCAGAAGGCTCATATACAATTTATCTGACCTTCCAGAGAATTTATCTGTGAAGGAACACAATGTAGTTTGACCTCGTGTCTCGATTGTATTTACAGCGCAATGAGATGATTTTTACTTTGTCATCACCACACGGACAAATGCAACTCAGTTGCAGGGATTTTACTAAAGCTGCCTCGAAGAAATTGAAGTTTGAAAAATGTGAAATCTAGGACTAGGGGGGACATGATAGCAGTGTTCCAGTATTTGAGGGGCTGCCCCAAAGAAGAGGGAGTCAAGCTCTTCTCCAAAGCACCTGAAGGCAGGACGAGAAGCAACGGATGGAAACTAATCAAGGAGAGAAGCAACCTGGAACTAAGGAGAAACTTCCTGACAGAACAATTAACCAGTGGAACAACCTGCCTCCAGAAGTAGTGAATGCTCCAGCACTGGAGGTTTTTAAGAAGAGTCTGGACAGCCATTTGTCTGAAATGGTATAGGGTTTTCTGTCTGAGCAGGCGGTTGGACTAGATGACCTCCAAGGCCCCTTCCAACTTTATTATTATTATTATTATTATTATTATTATTATTATTATTATTATTATTATTATTATTATTATTATTATTATTATTATTATTATTATTATTATTATTATTATTATTATTATGTATTTGAGGGGCTGCCACAAAGAGGAGGGGGTCAAATTATTTTCCAAAGCACCAGAAGGCAAGACATGCAACAATGGATGGAGATTAATTAAGGAGAGAAGCAACCTGGAATTAAGGATAAACTTCCTAACGTGGAGGACAATTAACCAGTGGAACAGCTTGCCACCAGAAGTTCTGGGTGCTCCATCACTGGAGGTTTTTAAAAAGGACTGGACAGCCACTTGTCTGAAAGGGTAGAGGGTCTCCTGCTTAAGCAGGGGGTTGGATAGACCTCCCCTCTATTGCAAATATTGTAAGGTTTCCATTGGCTGAGTTTGTAGGCCTGCTTTAAAGATGACACAGAATATTTCAGCCCCGCGGTTTGAATGAGACAGGAAATTCCAAGCGTTTTTTTTTTTCTTGAAAGAGAAAACCTAAATGAAATCCCTTATGATGGGTTAATTAAATTCTGTTATTGAAGTTTCACTGATATTTCCAAACTGAACAGGCAGTCTACTCTGCTCTCAACATTCTGAAAGGATGACATAAATATTAAAAACACTTAACGAAACGCTATTTGCAGCTTGCAGTTTTTCCCAGTCAGGGATTTTTTTAAAAAAAATCAAGCCAAGTTTCCATTCCTTTCAAAAAATACCTTCAATATATTTAAATATTAATCTTAAGCCACTGATATTCAGGTACCAAGTTGTGTCTACACCTACAGAAGCGAGCAGGCTGTGGCTCTCCCTGTGATCCTTTTTTTTCGAAGTGAGAAGTGGACTTTGAAGAATCAGGATCAAAAGAGCATCCGATGCTTTTGAACTTTGATGTTGGAGAAGACTCCGGAGAATATCACGGACCGCCAGGAAAATAAACAAATGTGTCTCCTTTGAAGGAATCAACCCAGAGTTCTTGCTTTGGGAGAAGAGAAGAGAAGAGAAGAGAAGAGAAGAGAAGAGAAGAGAAGAGAAGAGAAGAGAAGAGAAGAGAAGAGAAGAGAAGAGAAGAGAAGAGAAGAGAAGAGAAGAGAAGAGACTGGACTGGAACGGAACAGAACAGAATAGAATAGAAAATATGGAATAGAATAGAATAGAATAGAATAGAATAGAATAGAATAGAATAGAATAGAATAGAATAGAATATAGAACAGGACAAAACAGAACAGAACAGAATAGAATCACTGAGTTGGAAGGGACCTTGGAGATCTTCTAGTCCAACCACCTGCTCAGGCAGGAAACCCTATACCATTGCAGACAAATGGCTGTCCAGTCTCTTCTTA
>NW_015390392.1:68626-71644 GCF_001527695.2 Protobothrops mucrosquamatus | reverse complement strand
CAGAATTCCTGAGCCAGCCATGCTGAAGGGAAAGGGAGAGGTTTCCAAGCTGAGCCATGCTGGCTGAGGAATTCTGGGAGTTGAAATCCACGAGTCATGAAGGGGCCAAAGTTTCCCTCATGCTGTCTCAGGAATTCTGGGAGTTGAAGTCCACCAGTCATAAAAGAGCCAAGGTTGCCTACCCCTGATCTAGTCCAAACCCTGCCCAAGCAGGAGACCCTACACCATTTCTGACAGATGGCAATCCAGTCTCTGGAATAGAATAGAATAGAATAGAATAGAATAGAATAGAATAGAATAGAATAGAATAGAATAGAATAGAATAGAATAGAATAGAATGGAATGGAATGGAATGGAATGGAATGGAATGGAATGGAATAGCTGAGTTGGAAGGGATCTTGGAGGTCTTCTAGTCCAACCCCCTGCTCAGGCAGGAGACCCTATACCATTTCAGACAAGTGTCTGTCCAGTCTCTTCTTAAAAACTTCCAGTGTTGGAGCATTCACTGCTTCTGGAGGCAGGTTGTTCCACTGGTTAATTGTTCTAACTGTCAGGAAGTTTCTCCTTAGTTCTAGGTTGCTTCTCTCCTAGATTAGTTTCCATCCGTTGCTTCTTCTCATGCCTTCAGGGGCTTTGGAGAATAGGATAGAATAGAATGTTCTTGGGGTGCAGCCTTCAATTAGTTCCAGAATAACAGCCCAGAGAGGTACATAGATTGGGCTGAGTGAGGATAATTGATCTAAAATTATCTCAGATGCCTAATCATAGGAAATTTAAATCTCGGTCTTCCTAGGCTTAAGCTAATGGTTTCAATATTACCCATTTTTTTCTTTTTTTTTAAAAAAAAGCAAACTTCTTCAAATGTCTCCCGACCTTCTACATTTCACGTTTTTCCCCATCAATACCTATAAAAGCACAGGTAAATGTTTCCTATGTCCATTCAAATAGGACTGTTGAAGGAAAAGTCTTCCATCATAGTTCAGTCCAAGCCGGGAATAAACAACACGGCGACTGCTTTAGAAAGAAGGTTGCAGTTTATTGAAGAGGAGAGCCAGACAGAAAGATGGCTCTGGGGGAAAAAAAGAGAGAGCACATGTAGGGAGTGGGTTTTTATACCCTGTGGGGCTTTTGTTTGGAGTTGTTTCCTGTTCCTGTTTGAGTCTTTGCATTTCCTGTGTCATGTATTCTGACGTGAGACTGGGTGTGCCCTTTGGCATCTGTGGGTTAATCCTATTATGTCCTGTCTTAGAGTTTGGATGGGGTATGTAGATTTTAGGTGTCTTTGTCTTCTTAATCTTCTAGCTGGGGGCCTCCAACCTTCCTGGATTATTTACATCTGTATTTCTACAGAGCTGGTTTCTGCTTGGGGGAGGGAGACTTGGGGATATTAAGAAAACTGGGCATGAGTTGCCAAAAAATACTGGATTAAAAATAAGAATATGGATCAAAGAAATAATAGACCAACCCATAGACTGGAAACCAGAGATCTTTTTGCTGGGTATTTTAAACAGAAAATATAGTAAAGAAATACGGTATTTAATTCTACATATAATAACGGCAGCGAGAATAGCATACGCACAGTTCTGGAAAAATGAGAACATACCATCAGAGGAAGAAGTGATAAGGAAAATCCTGGACTGTGCTGAGATGGACAAATTAACAAAAGAGATAAAAGAAAAGGAAGACACAGAGTACTATCTAATATGGAACAAGTGGTACTACTGGTTGGAGACTAGAAATAACAAAGGAGAATAAATGTGGAAAGGTCAAAAGTGGAAAATGTGTGTATAATAATGTATAGTCATAATAATATGTATTATTTTTAGTATGAAATATAGTATGAAGGAAGAAAAATGCAAACAAGAAACAACGGGACAACAAGGACAAATATATCTAAAGAAGAATAAGGGGGGGAAATGTAAATAATAGAAGATTACAGTTACGAAATTGCTGTTAAAAAAAAAGGAGGAGTGTGTATGTATGTTATGTTTTGTTTTGTCTTGTTTTGTTGGTTTAAAAAACAAAAATTAAAAAAAAGAAAGAAAACTGGGCATGCCTCTTTTCTGCCTCTTTAAGATCCTTTGAGGAAATATATTTTTCTGCCCTTTTAATATTTCCTTCTTTGGGGGGGGGCAAGTTCGAGTCCCGAGTGCCACGAGACGGGGTGAGCTCCCGCTCCTTGCCTTGCCCGCTGCCCACCTAGCAGCCTGACAACATGCAAATGCAAGCAGGGAATGTCGTTATTTATCTACTTGCATTTGCATGTTGTCAGGCTGCTAGGTGGGCAGGGGGCGAGCCAAGGAGCGGGAGCTCACCCCGTCTCGTGGCGCTCGGGACTCGAACTTGGCCATCAGCTTTCCAGCTGACAAGCTCAGGTCTTGAATGGTTGAGCTATTGCCCCCCTCCCCATCAATACCGATAAATGATCAATGTCCCGTTCAACCGCATGACTGTCCTGTATATTTGATAAAGTTGATTGTCAATAGGATGCACTGTAGACATTAGCCATTCATGTGAAATCTGGACGGTTTTAACAGCTGCCGTCACCATTTCTTCTTAGCCAAAGAAGAGAAAGATTGCTGAACTTTCCCTCTCTGAAAATGGCTTCTAAATATAGAATTAACAGTACTTGGGAAAATGATTAGTACTGATAAAAAGGCAGTTGATGGCTCTCTCTCTCTCTCTCTCTCTCTCTCTCTCTCTCTCTCTCTCTCTCTCTCTCTCTCTCTCTCTCTCTCTCTCTCTCTCTCTCAAGAACTCTTTGAAAAAGTGGGACGGGCATATAATATGTGGATTCTCCAGCCAAATTGGAGAGGAGTGACAAAAGCAACAATAAGAAAGGACAGCTTGACATAGCAGAAGCAGAAGTGGATGGCTTGAAGGGGAAGGAAGGAAGGAAGGAAGGAAGGAAGAAGGAAGGAAGGAAGGAAGGAAGGAAGGAAGGAAGGAAGGAAGGAAAAGGGAGGGAAGGAAGGAAGGAAGGAAGGAAGGAAGGAAGGAAAGGAAGGAAGGAAGGAA
>NW_015390392.1:62780-67291 GCF_001527695.2 Protobothrops mucrosquamatus | reverse complement strand
ATCCATCCATCCATCCATCCATCCCTATCTATCTATCTATCTATCTATCTATCTATCCATCCATCCATCCATCCATCCATCCATATCTATCTATCTATCTATCTATCTATCTATCTATCTATCTATCTATCTATCTATCTATCTATCTATCTATCTATATCTACCCAACTGTATCCATCCATATCTATCTACCTACCTACCTACCTGCCTACCTACTTACCTACTCAACTGTCTGCCTGTCCATCCATATCTACCTATCGCTTATCACTTATCATCTATCATCTCTCTCTCTCTCTCTCTCTCTCTCTCTCTCTCTCTCTCCCTCCCTCCCCCCCTCCCTCCTTCTCTCTCTCTCTCCCACCATATATCCAATATGCAGGGGTGAAATTCTCCTGAAACAGCAGGAACCATCTCCACAGCCTGTCCTCGTGAATGACCTCTTTGCAGAACGTGGCAACTGGACTCCATGTTCTCTTTTCAGCTGGAGAACTTGCTTCTTTGGCCTCCTGCCGTTCTTGCAGAATAACAGAGGTGGACGGGGCCTTGGAGGTCTTCTAGTCCAACCCCGTCCAGCTGAAGCTGGAGACCCTCTACCATTCCCGACAAATGGCTGCCTAGTCTCTTCTTGAAAAGCCTCCCGTTTTTAGCAACCTCCTTCACGTGCTAGTACTTCACTAGCCCCCCAAATGTAGCGTACCAATTCTGCCGCTTCGCCGAGGCATTTGAATCATTTCGGAGGTAAAAGAACGCCAAGCAGAGATTGATGTTTGCGGCAGACTTTTTTCAAACTTAACGGCCTCTGTAGAAAAATGCCAATGTGTGCTGAACTTCCATCTCCTTGGGTGCAAAGCGAGGCGGTATTCACGCTGCCAGCAACTTTTGTGCTGATGTGCCCCAAATTAGATGCGCATGGATTACTACATTGACCCAACTATTCTTCCCAAATTTATTAGACCTGAGCATTTCTCCTTCAAGCAATACTCTGGCAATGAAACTACGCAGGATGTATCTACGAGGTTAGGAGGTGATGCTGTCCCTCAGGGGTAAGCAAATAATAGAAAATAACAGAATATCAGAGTTGGAAGGGACCTCGGAGGTCATCTAGTCCAACCTCCTGCTCAGGCAGGAAACCCTATACCATTTCGGACTAATGGCTGTCCAGTCTCTTCTTAAAAACTTCTAGTGTTGGAGCATTCACCGCTTCTGGAGGCAGGTTGTTCCACTGGTTAATTGTTCTAACTGTCAGGAAGTTTCTCTTTAGTTCTAGATTGCTTCTCTCCTTGGTTAGTTTCCATCCGTTGCTTCTTGTCCTGCCTTCAGGGGCTTTGGAGAATAGCTTGACTCCCTCTTCTTTAGGGCAGCCCCTGAGATATTGGAAGACTGCTATCCTGTCCCCCGTCGTCCTTCTCTTCATTAAACTGGACATCCCCAATTCCAGCCACCGTTCTTCGTATATTTTTGCCTCCTGTTCTCTAATCATCTTTGTTGCTCTTCTCTGCACTCTTTCCAGAGTCTCAACATCTTTTTTATATTGTGGTGACCAAAACTGGATGTGATATTACAAGTGTGGCCTTACTAAAGTGGTGCTTGCTGAGATAAATCTATTATGGAAATATTCTAGGCAATATAAGAGCCAGTTTGGCCAAGTTGTTGAGGTACTAGGTTCGAATGCGGGAGACATGAGTTCAAGTCCACCTTAGCTATGAAAGTTGGCTGGGTGATTTTGGGCCAATCCCTAGGAGACTCTGAGTTCTAGTCCCACCTTAGGCATGAAAGCCAGCTGGGTAACTTTGGACAAATCACCAGGAGACTGTGAGTTCTAGTTCCACCTTAGGCATGAATTCCAGCTAGGTGACTTAGGGAAACCACCAGGAGACTGTGAGTTCTAGTTCCAACTTAGGCATGAAATCCAGCTAGGTGACTTAGGGAAATCATCAAGTGACTCTGAGTTCTAGTCCTGCCTTAATCATGAAAACCAGCTGGGTGACCTTGAGCCAGTAATTCTCCCTCAGACAAACCCACCTCACAAGGTTGTCATTGTGGGGAAAATAGGAGGAGAAAGTTTTGTTGTATATGTTCGCTACTTTTACTTACTTATAAAAATAATGAAGGCAGGATTCAAATAAATGCATAAAAACAGAAAGATGGAGCAAAAAAATTCTGTGCCCTTTATGGGAGTCTGTTAGCTGGGGAAAAAAATGGTCATCACCTGGGGAACAAATTCAATGATGAAAAAAGCAAGGTTCTACATTTAGACAAAAAAAACCCAAATGTACAGGTATAGTATAGGGGGTACCTTGCTCAATAGTAGTAACTGTGAGAGGGATCTCGGAGTCCTAGTGGACAATCACCTAAATAGGAGCCAGCTGTGTGCTGCAGCTGCCAAAAAAGCCAACACAGTGCTGCATTAACAGAGGGATAGAATCAAGATCACGTGAAGTGTTAATACCACTTTACAATGCCTTAGTAAGGCCACACTTGGAATACTGCATCCAGTTTTGGTCACCACGATGTAAAAAAGATGTTGAGACTCTAGAAAGAGTAAAGAGAAGAGCAACAAAGATGATTAGGGGACTGGAGGCTAAAACATATAAGGAACGGTTGCTGGAATTGGGTATGTCTACTTTAATGAAGAGAAGGACGAGGGGGGACATGATAGCAGTGTTCCAATATCTCAGGGGCTGCCCCAAAGAAGAGGGAGTCAAGCTATTCTCCAAAGCACCTGAAGGCAGGACAAGAAGCAACGGGTGGAAACTGACCAAGGAGAGAAGCAACCTAGAACTAAGGAGAAACTTCCTGACAGTTAGAACAATCAATCAGTGGAACAACCTGCCTCCAGAAGCGGTGAATGCTCCAACACTGGAAGTTTTTAAGAAGAGACTGGACAGCCATTTGTCCGAAATGGTATAGGGTTTCCGGCCTGAGCAGGAGGTTGGACTAGATGACCTCCGAGGTCCCTTCCAACTTTATCATTATTATTATTAAGATGATTAAAGGCCTGGAGACAAAAACCTATGAGGAACGGTTGGGTACGGCTTGTCTAGAGAAAAGAAGGACTAGGGGTGACATGATAGCAGTATTCCAATATTTGAGGGGCTATCATGAAGAAGAGGAGGGGGTCAACCTATTTTTCAAAGCACCTGAAGGCAGGATAAAAAGCAAGGGATGGAAACTAATCAAGGAGAGAAGCAACCTGGAATTAAGGAGAAACTTCCTAACAGGGAGAACAATTCACCAGTGGAACAACTTGCCTCCAGAAGTTGTGAGTGCTTCATCACTGGAGGTTTTTAAGAAAACTATTTGTCTGGAACTGTGTAGGGTCTCCTGCTTGAGCAGGGGGTTGGGCTAGAAGACCTCCAAGGTCCCTTCCAGCTCTATTCTGAATTAAAAATCTGGATATTTGGAATAAACCATGCCCTGTGCATCTGATAATGAGAACTGCGTTTCAAAAGCTTCTGGATTTGGTCGTTGTTCCCTTTAGCCATGAGTCACATTCATTTGCCCCCAGCAGGATGAGTCACCAGTTCTAAAATGCATATTTCATTTACCAGCATCGGATCTATTAAAAAAAACCCCCAACATTCAGTACATTTGTTGTTGTTTTTTTTAATCTTAAGTCCTTTGTTTGGAAGTGATAATGTGCTGAACGCTGGACGCACACGTCCAAGTCTTTGGTTAAGTCTTGCATTGATTAAAGAGAATGGTGGATGAGTGCAAATTAGTGCATAGATTGGGAGATGCTTTTGAAATATATTCTGAAATCAATGGAAGGAGGAAGCTTACATTTAATAAAAAAAAAAATAAAGTCAAAAGAAAGTGTCTGATGTTACTTTATGGGGAACTGGAGGGCAAAACATATGAAGAACGGCTGTACGAATTGGGTATTTCTAGCTTAATGAAAAGAAGGACTAGGGGAGATATGATAGCAGCCTTCCAATATTTGAGCCGCGCCTACAAAGACGAGAAGGTCAAGCTTTTCTTCCAAAGCATCAGAAGGCGAGACAAGAAACCATGGATGAAAACTAACCAAGGAGAGAAGCAACCTGGAATTCAGGAGAAACTTCGTAACGGTGAGAGCAATCAACCAATGGAATAGCTTGCCTTCAGGAGTTGTGAGTGCTCCATCACTGGGGGCTTTCAAAAAAAGAGACATCCAATGTCGAAGGGGCTGCCACAAGGAAGAGGAAGACAACCTGGAAGTTTTTAAGAAGAGATTGGACAAAGAGATTTGTCTGAAATGGTACTGTATAGTGTTTCTTGCCTGAGCAGGGGGTTGGACTAGATGACCTCCAAGGTCCCTTCCAACTCAGCTATTCTATTCTATTCTATTCTATTCTATTCTATTCTACTCTATTCTACTCTACTCTACCCTACCCTACCCTACCCTACCCTACTCTACCTACCCTACCCTACCCTACCCTACCCTACTCTACTCTACTCTACTCTACTCTACTCTACTCTACTCTACTCTACTCAACCCTACCCTACCCTACCCTACCCTACCCTACCCT
>NW_015390392.1:60817-62313 GCF_001527695.2 Protobothrops mucrosquamatus | reverse complement strand
CCCTACCCTACCCTACCCTACCCTACCCTACCCTACCCTACCCTACCCTACCCTACCCTACCCTACCCTACCCTACCCTACTCTACTCTACTCTACTCTACTCTACTCTACTCTACTCCAACTCTGTTTTTCTGTTAAGCTGTTCTCCAAAGCACCTGAAGGCAGGACAAGAAGAAACAGATGGAATCAAGGAGAGAAGCAACCTAGAACTAAGGAGAAACTTCCTGACTGTGAGAACAATTAACCAGTGGAACGACTTGCCTCCAGAAGTTGTGAATGTTCCATCACTGAAGGTTTTTAAGAAGAGATTGGACAACCATTTGTCTGAAATGGTGTAGGGTCTCTTGCTTTTGCAGGGTTGTTTCTCTCTTTGATCAGTTTCCAACCATTGTTTCTCCTCCTTCCATCTGGTGCTTTGGTGAACAACCTTGCCCCCTCTGCCTTGTGGCAGGCCCTCAGATACTGGAACACTGCTATCACGTCTCCCCCATTTCTTCTTTTCTTTAGACTAGCCAAGCCCAAGTCCCGCAGCCGTTCTTCATATGTTTTGGTCTCTAGGCCTTGGATCATCTTAATTGCTCTTCTCTGGATTTTTTCCAAGCTCTCAACATCTTTTTTTGTGATATGGTGACCAAAATTGGCTGTAGTATTCCAGGTGTGGTCTTACTAGGGCTTTATAAAGCGGTAATATTACTTTGCGTGATCTTGATTCTATGCCTCTGTTTATACAACCCAGGATTGTATTAGCTTTTTTGGCTGCTGCTGCACACTGCTGGCTCATGGTCAAGGGATCGTCCACTAGGACTCCAAGGTCCCTCTCACAGTTGTTGTTTTTAAGCCAGGTCTCGCCCAATCTGTATTTGTTGCTAGGCTGATGTCCTTGTGTTACATATTACACCAGGAAGGGCCATCTTGGAAGTGGAACATGCTGCCGGTTGAAATAAGGATCTCTCCTTCACTAAGACTTCAGAGAGAAACTAGATGGACATCTGTCAGAGATCATCTAGTGGATTCTGCACTGAGTAGGTGCTTGGACTAGCTGACCTCCAAGGTTACATCCATCTCTAAGAATCTCTGTTTTAAGTCACTGAGTCTAACTCTGTCCTACATTTCATTCTGTGAAATGTAGAAAAAAAAAAAAACAACAACAATTCATAAATGGACCTTGGTAGAGCTGACCACGGGCATATTTTTCCTAGAATGGATTCGAAAGCGTGATAGACTAACCAAATTTATTGATGACGAAAATCGGTTTCTAATTTCTAAGAATAGAAGATGTCGAATTGAGTTTGAGCCCGACTTCCGGTGGCAGGCGTCTTCGTCGGTCGCAGCTGTTTGCTGCCTCCCACCTGTTTCGCGTAAAAGCCGGTTTGACAGCTAGCATCAGCTGTCAAACGGCTTGATACCTTTCCCCTGGGCATAAGGGGATAGGTGAGCTGCCCGGGGTAGGAGTTGAGTTCCCGAGTCGTCCTATATGGACGATGTAGGTGAGAACT
>NW_015390392.1:56042-58158 GCF_001527695.2 Protobothrops mucrosquamatus | reverse complement strand
AAGGGTTTAAATGATTTTTTTTAATAGGGCTAGATTGATGAAATGTTAGAATATACTTTTTAGAAATTGAAATGCACTTATATTATTACTATAAATATGATAATCATGTTTTAATAGAGAGGAAGAGTTACTGGTGATACCTGCTGAATTGGTATAGACTTTGGTGTATTTGAACTATTTAAATGTATAATTTTTTTTTATTAACGTGGAGGAGATGGATTGTTTATAAATAGAGTTTGTGGAGTTAGAGATATTAATATTTGTTTACCTATATTTGAATATTAGCCTGGGACTTGGTTTGGGAAGTCCGGGGTGGGTGGGATATAATATAATATTGTGTAATACTTGTGATGTTTTTTTTGTTTTTTTGGAAAATAATAAAAATTTTATATTGAAAAAAAAAAAAGAAGATGTCGAATTGGACCAAAGCTCTACCCCAATCCATCATCCTGTTTCTCATGGTCAGCCGTCAAAACACTGATGGGAAACCCACAAACCAGAAAGAACACAACAATATCCACCAGCTCGTGTTCCCAGAAACTGATGTTCAAAACCGTGTGCCTTCTATTCTTGAATGTATCCATCTGTCCTTCATGACTTATGACCATCGTTGTTTTCAGGAAAGGCATGAGTCATGAAACCAGATAAGGCACTGAGGTCGAGCTACTGATGCTTCTAATACTGCATACCGCAGCCAATTTTGGTCACCGTATCACAAAAAAAGATGGAGAGTTTGGAAAAAATCCAGAGAAGAGCAACCAAGATGATCCAAGGCCTGGAGACCAAAACATACAAAGAACGGCTGCGGGACTTGGGTCTGGCTAGTCTAAAGAAAAGAAGAAATAGGGAAGACATGATAGCAGTGTTCCAGTATCTGAGGGGCTGCCACAAGGAAGAGGGTGGTCACGTTATTCTCCAAAGCACTAGATGGAAGGATGAGAAACAACGGTTGGAAACTGATCAAAGAGACAAGCAACCTGGAATGAAGGAGAAACTTCCTGACAGTGAGGACAATCAGTGGAACAGCTTGCCACCAGAAATTGTGTGCGCTCCACCACTGGAGATTTTTAAGAAGAGACTAGACATTCACCTGTCTGAGATGGTATAGGTTCTCCTGCTTGAGCAGGGGGCTGGACTAGAGGACCTCCAAGGTCCCTTCCAGCTTCTATTCTATTCTATTCTATTCTATTCCATTCTTATTTCTATCCTATCCTATCCTATCCTACCCTACCCTACCCAATCCCTACACAAACCCTACCCTACTCTACTCTACTCTACTCTACTCTACTCTACTCTACTCTACTCTACTCTACTCTACTCTACTCTATTATTCTATTCTATTCTATTCTATTCTATTCTATTCTATTCTATTCTGTTCTGTTCTGTTCTGTTCTGTTCTGTTCTATTCAGTTCTATTCTATTCTATTCTATTTTGTTATTCTAATGTTTTCTTAATTATACTTAAATCCTTTTAATGATTGATATAATCATATAATTGAAGAGGTATCATTAGCAATGTTCTCAATGGATAGAACTTAATCTATCCATTGGATGGATTATCTAATGGCTAATTCCAGGTAGACATATTTTAAATAAGGATTGGACAATCCTCAGTTATATTAGATGGTGCATCTCGTTGACTTCACAAATTATTTTATTGACATTGCATATTTTTTTCTCATTTGTTTCTGGTCCAAAATGAAATTAAGTCTGCTGGAGACCTTGAGTTCTAGTTCCACCTTAGGCCCAAAGTCAGCTGGGTGCCTTTGGTCCAGTCTTTCTCTCTCAGTCCTAAGAAGTAGGCAGTGGCAAAGCACTTTCAAAAAACCTTGCCAGGGACTTAACCAGGCAATCACCAAGATCAAGACTGACTTAAGGAAGGAAGGAAGGAAGGAAGGAAGGAAGGAAAGAAAGAAAGAAAGAAAGAAAGAAAGAAAGAAAGAAAGAAAGAAAGAAAGAAAGAAAGAAAGAAATCATGAATTATGCAAGATGCTAAATTCAGAGAATACATTATGAGAAAAATTCCTGGATAGCAACGGCATTTTGTTATGTTTATGTAGTTAATGAAGAAGGAAAACGATACGATCAAGAAGTTTTGTCCAGTGCACTTTCAATT
>NW_015390392.1:48694-55356 GCF_001527695.2 Protobothrops mucrosquamatus | reverse complement strand
CAATCAATTCCAACTTTGCGAGATCTTTTTTTTCCCCGCGAGAAATTGAAATTGATTGATTGAACCTTTTTTTTTTTTGCACACGGTGGTGGAGGCCTAAAGTGAAAAGGTTTTATAAAAGAAGGACCAGGGGGGACATGATAGCAGTTTTCCAATATCTCAGGGGCTGCCCCAAAGAAGAGGGAGTCAAGCTATTCTCCAAGGCGCCTGAAGGCAGGACAAGAAGCAACGGATGGAAACTGATCAAGGAGAGAAGCAACCTAGAACTAAGGAGAAACTTCCTGACAGTTAGAACAATTAACCAGTGGAACAACCTGCCTCCAGAAGCTGTGAATGCTCCAACACTGGAAGTCTTTAAGAAGAGACTGGACAGCCATTTGTCCAAAATGGTATAGGGTTTCCTGCTGAGCAGGGGGTTGGACTAGATGACCTCCAAGGTCCCTTCCAACTCTGTTATTCTGTTTATTCCACACCTGGTGGCAACGTGGTAAAGCTCAACCAAGTGAAAGAAGTCCAGCATGGATTTCTATAGGAATGAATCGGTACAATCAGTTAAAAAAGAAAAAGAAAAGATAAAAAAAATACCCAAACGAAGATGAGGCGAAGGATGGAACTGAAAGAGAGAGGTTGTTTGAAGAAGCTGCGTGCAAGGAAGTGAATCTCGGAAATATTTACATTTTTAAAAGGCAGACGGGGCTGAAGTCTTTTCAAAGCACACACTGGGGAAAATTTACGCTCAGAAGAAACGTAAACTGGGAAATATTTGTCTTTCAAATGATTCGTATTATGCAAAGCTGCATACGGAGACTCTTACCTTAAGAACAATCACCAAAGGCAAATAGAGAAAGATTTTTTCAATGTGTGGGAAGAATCCAGAGAAAGAAATATTTTGGGAAATATTAAAAAAAGGCGGAATATATTTCTCCAAAGGATTTTAAAGGCAGAAACCAACTCCCCCGCCCCTAAACTCTCTGCTCCAAACAGAAACCAGGTCTGCAGAAATACAGATGTCAGAAAGATTGGAGTCAGGAAGCTGGGATTAGGAAGAAAGATCCCTAGAATCAACAATCCCTCACACTAAAAAAATCCAACAGTCATCAGCCACAGCCACAGCGAAGCAGGATATGATCTTTGGGACATAATAGGATTAATCCCACCACCATCAGAATACCAGAAAGGCACACTCAGACTCAGGTCAAAGTTCATGCCACAGGAAAACTCCAAACAAAAGCCCAAGAAGGTATAAAAACCCACTCCATACTAGATGTGGTCACTTTTTTTTCCCAGAGCCATCTTTCTGTCTGGGATCTCCTCTTCAATAAACTACAACCTTTAAAAAACTTTTTTAAAAAAACAAAAAACAACAACCTTCTTTCACGTGAAGTATTAATACCACTTTACAATGCCTTGGTAAGGCCACACTTGGAATACGGCATCCAGTTTTGGTCACCACGATGTAAAAAAGATGTTGAGACTCTGGAAAGAGGGCAGAGAAGAGCAACAAAGATGATCAGGGGACTGGAGGCTAAAACATATAAGGAACGGTTGCTGGAATTGGGTGTGTCTAGTTTAATGAAGAGAAGGACGAGGGGGGACATGATAGCAGTGTTCCAATATCTCAGGGGCTGCCACAAAGAAGAGGGAGTCAAGCTATTCTCCAAAGCTCCTGAAGGCAGGACAAGAAGCAACAGATGGAAACTAATCAAGGAGAGAAGCAACCTAGAACTAAGAAGAAATTTCCTGACAGTGAGAACAATTAACCAGTTGAACAACCTGCCCGCAGAAGCAGTGAATGCTCCAACACTGGAAGTTTTTAAGAAGAGACTGGACAGCCGTTTGTCTGCAATGGTATAGGGTTTCCTGCCTGAGCAGGGGGTTGGACTAGATGACCTCCAAGGTCCCTTCCAACTTTATTATTATTATTATTAAAGCAGTCTCCATGTTGTTTATTCCCTGCTTGGACTAAACCCCGATGAAGGTTTTTCTTTCAACAAATGCATTCAAAAATAAAAAAAAAAGCATACGGCTGGAAGGAATAGATTCATATTTTCAAATCTGCAACATGAACTGGATTTATATTCATGTATAAATGGACTGAAGAAGCTTTTTGGATGAGAAGCAAAACGACTTCAAAGAAAAAACAAGAAAGTCCAGTTGCCTCTTGAAAAAGCACCTTTGGGACAACCATGACCTGGATGACTGAGAATCTTCACAGACATTTTGAATCCCCTGTTTTCAAGCTATTCAGTTGGGGCTACAAGATCAGACTGCAAAAATCAGGACCGTTGCCAGATGCCAACAAAGAGATATGGACACCTCCAATTATTCTACCCTCTTGGGAATATCTTAATTTTCGCAGTCAAGATAGCTCACCCTTATTAATCTGTTTTTTCCCCCTTGATTCGTGACATCTTCACAAGCTGGGTCAATAGGAAGCAGAGAAATCTCTTTTCCTGGAGAGAAACCTGGTTGTTAAGAACCAATTTCTCTACTCTAAGACATAGCTACAGCTTTTATTTCCGGCCTGCATTCATTTCTCCAGGCTTCAATCATCAGAGGATTACTTTTGATGTAGGAGATGGAAGGAAATGTATAGCAGATCATATTAGCTTCTACTTTAAGGGACGAGATGGGGACATCCACATTTGATTATGTTATTCTGAGAATCAAAGGATTTCCTTCCATCTTTTTGACTTGAGAGCCATCTCCATCTTCTGAAATGCTTTTATTGTCGTCTCCTTCAGATGGTGGTCGGGTCCTCCCATGTGATAAATCACATGGAATAATGTGGTTGGAATTCTTCTTCCCGAATCAATTATTTCTAAGGATAGATCCATTATTCTTGAAGGTAGAATGGAGATGGTTTTCAAACATTTGGTTCCTTGTCAGAGAAGGGTTCATAAGAAAAAAAAAGGGACATTGAAATCCTCATTTTTCCTAATTAGAGAACAGTGGAGAATTCGTAGCGTAGTATCAAAATCGCCTGGATGTCTCAGGACCCTCATTGTGGAAAATTACTCAGATGGTTAGATGCTAGAAGTTATTGTCATTTTTTTCCTGTGGGCACAATGGCACACATTAAAAATAAAAATTAGTTGCTTGCTCTCAAAGTGTACACCTATATAACACACATTTAAAACATACTATATACAACATATTATAGACCTACACCCTTACATATAAGTAACATATAAATATTATTCACTGTCCATCTTGAATACATAATACAAAGAGAGAAGCAACCTAGAATTAAGGAGAAATTTCCTAATAGGGAGGACAATTAACCAGTGGAACAACTTGCCTCCAGAAGTGGTGAATGCTCCAACACTGGAAGTTTTTAAGAAGAGACTGGACAGCCATTTGTCTGAAATGGTATAGGGTCTCCTGCCTGAGCAGGGGGCTTGACTAGAAGACCTCCAAGGTCCCTTCCAACTCAGTTATTCTATTCTATTCTATTCTATTCTATTCTATTCTATTCTATTCTATTCTATTCTATAGATAGATAGATAGATAGATAGATAGATAGATAGATAGATAGATAGATAGATAGATAGATAGATAGATAGATAGATAGATAATTTTTATTGCCATTTTTACTGTGAGCACAATGGCACATATTAAAAATGAAATTTAGTTGCTTGCTTTCAAAGTTATACACCTATATAACACACATTTAAAACATACTATATACAACATATGTACTATAGACCTACACCCTTACATATACCGGTAAGTAACATATAAATATTATTCACTGTCCATCTTGAATACATAACGGAAGGAAGAAGCTTGAGAGTTCACAAGGTTAATACTGTATGGAACAAAGCTGTGACTGAAACTGGATGTTCTGTTTGGATACCATGAATCCCCCCTCCCCACGGAAGGGAACAAAGAAAACAGGACATGAAGAGGATGTGTCATGTCCCAGACAATCTTGCAGACAATCCTGCTCAAGCAACGCTTATGTGCCATGTCCTGGATTGGAAGGAGGGAACTGCCAATGATCTTTTCAGCTGTCCTCACCACTCTCTGCACCGCCTTCCTGTCTGAAGCAGGGATGCCTCCAAACCAGACTGTGATGCTGTATGACAGGATCCTCTCGATTGTCCCCCTGTAGAAAGTGGTCAGGACAGGGGAAGGAAGATGTGCTTTTCTCACGCGACGTAGAAAATGCAGGTGCTGCTGTGCCCGCTTCACCAGTGTCTCGCTGTTGAGCGACCAAGCCAGCCTACTTGTTAACTGCACACCCAGGAATTTGATGCTGGTAACCATCTCCACAGGTGAATCATTTATGCACAGAGGAGTGTGGCTGTGCCTGCCTTTTCTGAAATTGACAATGATCTCTTTGATTTTTCCGGTATTGAAAACTAGGCTGTTTTCCTTACACCAGTTCACCAAACCCTCAGCCTCCTTGCGGTAAGCTGGTGATAATGATGGTGATGGAGTTATCCATTCAGTCATGTCTGAGTGAGTGACTGACTGACAGAGAAGACCAACAAAAATGATTAGAAGGCTGGAGGCTAAAACAGATGAAGAACAGTTACAGGAATTGGGTCTGTCTAGTCTACCGAAAAGAAGGACTAGGGATGACAGGATGGCACTGTTCCAATATTTGAGGGGTTCCTACAAAGGTGAGGGGGTCAAACTATTTTCCGAAGGACCAAAAGGCAAGACATGAAACCACAAGACTGTCTTATGACTAAAGATATTTGCCCATGTAGTAGGGCTTTATTGCTATTATTCTTGTCATCTTCTCATCTTTCCTACTACCTTCTCCTATTGGTATCTTATGATTTATCCCTTGTTGTTTGTAGATGATGATTTATGATTTATGCTTTAAGACAACACTTGGAATACTATACCCAGTTTTGGTCAACATATTGTAAAAAAGATGTTGAGATTCTGGAAAGGGTGCAGAGAAGAGCAACAAAGATGATTAGGGGACAGGAGACTAAAACATATAAACAACAGTTGCAGGAATTGGGTATGTCTAGTTTAATAAAAAGAAGGACTAGGGGGGACATGATAGCAGTCTTGCAAAATTTGAGGGGCTGCCCCAAAAAAGAGGGAGTCAAGCTATTCTCCAAAGCACCTGAAGGCAGGACAAGAAATAACGGATGGAAACTAAGCAAGGAAAGAAGCAACGTAGAACTAAGGAGAAACTTCCTGACAGTTAGAACAATTAACCAGTGGAACAACCTGCCTCCAGAAGCTGTGAATGCTCCAACACTGGAAGTTTTTAAGAAGAGACTGGACAGCCATTCGTCTGAAATGGTATAGGGGTTCCTGCTTGAGCAAGGGGTTGGACTAGATGATCTCCAAGGTCCCTTCCAACTCTGTTATTCTGAGGCTCAATACTTTCGCCACCAAAGGAGAAGAGACGACTCCTTGTAAAATGATGTTGGGAAAGATGGAAGACAAAAGGAGAAGGGAACAGCAGAAGATGAGATGGTTAGATAGTGTCATCAACACATTGAATGTGAATTTGGGCAATCTAGAACTAAGGAGAAACTTCCTGACAGTTAGAACAATTAACCAGTGGAACAACCTGCCTCCAGAAGCTGTGAATGCTCCAACACTGGAAATTTTTAAGAAGAGACTGGACAGCCATTTGTCTGAAATGGTGTAGGGCAGGGGTGTCAAACTGCCGGTCCGCGGGCCAGTTTCATCATACCGGAACCGCGCCCACCGCATTGCCGGCAATGGTGAAAAAGCTCCAATACGTCGCGCGACGTCACGTGACGTTGCGAGTTTGACATGCCTGGTGTAGGGTGTCCTGCCTGAGCAGGGGGTTGGACCAGAAGACCTCCAAGGTCCCTTCCAAGTCTATTCTTCTGTAAAACCATGCTGATATCAGGAAATGGTACAAAATTGCAGTGTAGCAATATCTCCCGTGATTTTTTTTAATTTTATTTTTTATTTTTTTGCGGTGGCATGGCCAGCAAAGTCTCTTCTCACTCTCTTCCCTGCTTTGGTATATATGCAGCTCTAATTTAATCTCAGTTGGAGGCTTGAAGCAGGAGCTTCAGTAAATACAGCTTTCATCAATATATGAAACAAGTCCCACTGCTTTTGAAACCATGTACTTTGTTCTTTACCTTGTTTTCCTTTAGCCTGGCCCTTGCTGAGATTGTAAATTTCTGGGTTGATAACACAACAGTGTGAAGATGGTGGCTCACCCCCACAGCCAACTTAGCCACTCTTTTCCCATTAGAATGATCAAAGCAAGACTAATAAGCCGACGGGCCGATCCGATTGCTGGGATATTTGTTAATTTCTACTCGCAGCTTTGATGTGGCATTCGGGCCGGATAGAAATTAGAACTAGCGCACAAGAAAGTGCTTGGAAAACAATGGTTAATGTGCATTTTTTTTCCCCCCCTCCATTCCTTTTGGTTTTTTGGTGTTTTATTTTTTCCATTGCAAAAGTTTAAAACAACACGAGGTTCAAGTTATTTGCCTTTGGGCCTTTTTAACATTACATCTTAAATTCCAGCTGTGGGGCCCTCTTCTTGTTCGGCTGGTGTCAGCGTGATTGATAGATCTTCATTTCATCAGGGACCGAATGAAACAAGACTCTGCCTTATTATTTTGAATCCGATTTATTTTTCGTTATTGATTATATGTATTTGTAGATGGCCTTTATTATTTTTACAAACGACC
>NW_015390392.1:45867-47882 GCF_001527695.2 Protobothrops mucrosquamatus | reverse complement strand
CGGGACTAGAACTCACCATCTCCTGGTGATGGGCCCAAAGTCACCCAGCTGGCTTTCATATCTAAAGCGGGACTAGAACTCACCTTCTCCTGGTGATGGGCCCAAAGTCACCCAGCTGACTTTCATATCTAAAGCGGGACTAGAGCTCACCTTCTCCTGGTGATTGGCTCAAAGTCACCCAGCTGACTTTCATATCTAAAGCGGGACTAGAGCTCACCTTCTCCTGGTGATGGGCCCAAAGTCACCCAGCTGACTTTCATATCTAAAGCAGGACTAGAACTCACCTTCTCCTGGTGATTGGCTCAAAGTCACCCAACTGGCTTTCAATGTCATGGTTCCGACAGATGAAACCCTTCAAAAGAACTTCGAGGCATTGTTTACCTTAAAGAATCTTTTATTCGAGAAACAAAGTATCGGCACTACCTAGCTGAAACCAAAAACTAAATTCCCCTCCCCTGGATACAAAGTAACAAAGTACAATTCCCTCCTCCAATTAACAGTCATAAATCACTTTCCCCAATTAGCTTGAAAAACAGTCATAAGTGGCTTTGTTTTTCCAGTGCCGGTGTAACTTCAAACGGTCACTAAATGGATGGTTGTAAGTCAAGACCTACCTGTATAATAATATAATATAAATCCAAAACATCAGTTGATGAATAAAATCTTCTTTGCCTTATACAGCCAAAGATCTTTATTCTCTTCTCTTCTCTTCTCTTCTCTTCTCTTCTCTTCTCTTCTCTTCTCTTCTCTTCTCTTCTCTTCTCTTCTCTTCTCTTCTCTTCTCTTCTCTTCTCTTCTCTTCTCTTCTCTTCTCTTCTCTTCTCTTATCCCAGTGGTGGCAAACCTATGGCACACGTGCCAGAGGCGGCACTCGGAGCCCTCTCTTGGGCACACGCACTGTCGCCCCAGCCCCGCCTCCTCCCACGGCCCCCTCCTCACCACCGGAGGAGAGTCGCCCCCAGGCATGGCCCACATGAAGCAGCGCAGCCAAGGACATGGTAGCCAGCCAGCAGGGACAAGGCTCCACCCTTGCACCCCGTCGCGCGCAGATGATGTTGCGGGGTACAGGTGGAGGGCGTGGCCGCCATGGCGCTGCTGGGCTACCTGGGTGATCTGTGGTGGGCCGTGGAGGTGGTGAGCGGACCAGTGGGCACGGCAGAGCGGGGACAGGGGTGGGGGGCGGTTTTTGGGCACTCGGTCTCTAAAAGGTTCGCCATCACTGTCCTATCCTATCCTATCCTATCCTATCCTATTCTATTCTATTCTATTCTATTCTATTCTATTCTATTCTATTCTATTCTATTCTATTCTCTGTCCTGTCCTATCCTATCTTATCCTATCCTATCCTATCCTATCCTATTCTATTCTATTCTATTCTATTCTATTCTATTCTCTGTCCTGTCCTATCCTATCCTATCTTATCCTATCCTATCCTATCCTATCCTATCCTATCCTATCCTATCCTATCCTATCCTATTCTATTGTATTCTATTCTATTCTATTCTATTCTATTCTATTCTCTGTCCTGTCCTGTCCTAGCCTAGCCTAGCCTAGCCTATTTTGTCTTCTGTCTTCTGTCCTCCGTCCTCCGTCCCGTCCCGTCCCATCCCATCCCATCCCATCCCATCCCATCCCATTCTATTCTATTCTATTCTATTCTATTCTATTCTATTCTATTCTATTCATTATTTCATATTCTATTCTATTCTATTCTATTCTATTCTATTCTATTCTATTCTATCCTATTCATTATTTCATATTCTATTCTATTCTATTCTATTCTATTCTATTCTATTCTATTCTATTCATTATTTCATATTCTATTCTATTCTATTCTATTCTATTCTATTCTATTCTATTCTATTCTATTCTATTCTATTCTCTCTGGTTTGAAACTCCAGCCAGGATTTATTGCTTTTTGGAAGCCTTCCTTGTAGCCAGGCCAGCAATTAACCAGAACGAAATGCCTTCTCCCTAGTTCCATTAGTACTTTCTAGAAAAAATAAGCTCCAGCT
>NW_015390392.1:29556-45020 GCF_001527695.2 Protobothrops mucrosquamatus | reverse complement strand
CTAATCAAGGAGAGAAGCAACCTAGAACTAAGGAGAAACTTCCTGACAGTTAGAACAATTAACCAGTGGAACAACCTGCCTCCAGAAGCGGTGAATGCTCCAACACTGGAAGTTTTTAAGAAGAAACTGGACAGCCATTTGTCTGAAATGGTATAGGGTTTCCTGCCTGAGCAGGGGGTTGGACTAGATGACCTCCAAGATCCCTTCCAACTTTACTTTACTATTATTACTTCGCTTCTCAGAAGGTCACAAAAGGAGATGACGTGACCCCCTGGGACACTGCGACCATCATAATTATGAATCAGTTGAACAAGCATCTGAATTTGGATCACGTGGCCGCGGGGACGCTGCAACGGTCATAAGTGTAAATGGTTATAAGTCAATGCTGTTGCAACTTTGAAGGGGCAGTAAATCAACTGATGTAAGTGTTCTTATTCATCCTTAGCTCATGCTCAGTGCATTTATATATATATATGTATGTATGTAAGTAGCTTACAATTGGATATTTTACTGTTTCTGGCCATATGGCTGTAATGAAGTTATTTGATATAATAATAATAATAATAATAATAATAATAATAATAATAATAATAATAATAATAATAATAATAATAATAATAATAATAATAACAACAACAACAACAACAACAACAACAATAATAATAATAGTAATAATAATAATAATAATAATAATAATAATAATAGTAATAATAGCCAATTTGAATGTTCAGTTGACTGAGGTTCATGTTTAATGAATAAAAGATGATGATGATGATGATGATGATGATGATGATGATGATGATGATGATGATGATGGAAGGGACCTTGGAGGTCATCTAGTCCAACCCCCTGCTCAGGCAGGAAACCCTATACCATGTCAGACCAATGGCTGTCCGGTCTCTTCTTAGAAACGTCCAGTGTTGGAGCATTCACCGCTTCTGGAGGCAGGTTGTTCCATTGGTTAATTGTTCTCACTGTCAGGAAGTTTCTCCTTAGTTCTAGGTTGCTTCTCTCCTTGATTAGATAATCTTGCAGATCCTGCTCAAGCAACGCTTCTGTGCCACGTTCTGGATGGGAGGGAGGGAACAGCCAATGATCTTTTCTGCCGTCCTCACCACTCTCTGCACCACCTTCCTGTCTGAAGCAGGGATGCTTCCAAACCAGACTGTGATGCCGTATGACAGGATGCTCTCGATCGTCCCCCTGTAGAAAGTGGTCAGGACAGGGGAAGGAAGACGTGCTTTTCTCACGGGACACAGAAAAGGTCGTAAAATAGGGCAAAACTCACTTAACAAGTGTCTTGCTTAGCTTGCTTGGGCTCAATTGTTTGTCGTAAGTTGAGGACTGCCTGCAAATGCTGTGACAGCAGCAGACACAGTGGAGATCAGCTTTCGCTTTCCAGAGACAAACCAGCGTGTAGTTTCTTCCTGGTTCTGCAAACGCAGAATAATGTTACTCTAGCATTTCGTCCACATTTGGGGATGTTTTTAATGTCTTCTTCACTCTGCGGTTTTTATAACAGCCAGCCTCACACACTGTTCCCGAGAAGCTGAAATTTTTGCACACTGTTTGCTACTGCTTTACTTATATAATAAAATATTATATAACGGAAGGCCCGAGTTATATAATAAAAACACCCCTCTGCAGATGGAAGATCAGGCATGAAGTTAGAAGAGAAGAAGAATAGAATAGAATATTATTTATGGGCGCAGGGCGATTGGAGGGACAAGGAATTCGTCTCCCGTGCAAAAGCTTTCAGTGTATGTACGAGCATCAAAGTGAAAAGTCATAGATCAGAATACAGAATAACAGAGCTGGAAGGGACTTTGGAGGTCTTCTAGTCCAACCCCCTGCTCAGGCAGAAAATCCTATACCATTTCACACAAATAGTTGTCCAATCTCTTCTTAAAAACTTCCACTGTCGGAGCATTCACAACTTCTGGAGGCAGGTTGTTCCACTGGTTAATTGTTCTAACTGTCAGGAAGTTTCTCCTTAGTTCCAGGTTGCTTCTCTCCTTGATCAGTTTCCATCCATTGCTTCTTGTCCTGCCTTCAAGTGCTTTGGAGAATGGCTTGACTCCCTCTTCTTTGGGGCAGCCCCTGAGATACTGGAAGACTGCTATCGTGTCCCCCCTCGTCCTTCTCTTCATTAAACTAGACATACCCAATTCCAGCAACTGTTCCTCATATGTTTTAACCTCCAATCCCCTAATCATCTTTGTTGCTCTTCTATGTACTCTTTCCAAAGACTCAACATCCTTTTTTATAATATGTTGACCAAAACTGGGTGCAGTATTCTAAGTGTTGTCTTAAAGCATAAATCATAGTGACAATCATAAATCATCAGCTACAAAAACAAGGGATAAATCATAAGATACCAATAGGAGAAGGTAATAGGAAAGATGAGAAGATGACAAGAATAATAGCAATAAAGCCCTACTACATGGGCAAATATCTTTAGTCAGTGTTGTGATGGCATGGGGTGGGGGGGAATGTTTCTGTTCCTGACAATATTTGACTTCTTCTTCATGAATATTCTCCAGGTTTGGTGCTTCTTTGATTCACCATCAAGTCAAGCTCAGCTCCTCATAACTTACATGGAGATTAGTGCACAGAAGCACAGGTGTACTGGCGTATGGTCTGGGAATGGGCAATAGAAATGACTAAGCAAAACATTCAATACAAATCTGAGACATTACTATTAGGAATACTAGAGAAAAATGTAAATAAAGATGACACATATCTAATTATTCATGTGGCTACGGCGGCAAGGATACTATTTGCTCAAAAATGGAAAGCAATGGAAGTACCGAGTGGGGAAGTACTAATTAAGAAGAAAATTATGTATTGCGCAGAATTAGATAGGATAACCAAAAGATTAAAAAAGCAGGAAGAAACAGAATTTTATGAAATATGGAATAAATTTTATAGATGGAGGGGAAAAAATGGAGGTCACAGCAAAGAGATAAGTTAAGATAGAGACCAGAAATGTACAGTTGTATATAGATGTATTATATGTAATTAATGTACAATATGGACTGAGATGTCAGTCAAAGACGATTTACATTATTCAATGTTTTTAATCTTTTTTTTCCCTTTGTACCCAATAAAAACTTTAAAAAAAAAATAACTTACATGGAGACATCTATCCTGTTTTCTTGGCAACAATACGAAAATTATTTCTCATAGCCTTACAGGATATTTTGTTTTTTTTCAACTTCCCAATTTAACTGCGGGATTGGAAATTTTCTGCTGATGTATTATGTATGATTTTCTTTTAGGCTGTTTGAGTATGTTAGCTTCCTTTGATTAGGGTTTGCTTGTTAAATATCATTTTTTGGGGGGGAAACTATCTTAGATATCGTAATAATCCGGCGGTGCCCTATGTACATATAAGATATCAAAGAATTTTTTTACCTGCAGAATTCCCGGAGGAGAGGGGATAGAAAATTCAGACAAGCCTCAACTTATAACCATTTGTTTAGTGACAATTCGAAGTTACACGACATTGAAAAAAGCGGCTGATGACCCTTTTTTGCATTATGACCCTTTCAGCATCCCCATGGTCCTGTGATCAAAATTCAGAGGTGATGTGATAGCAGTCTTCCAATATCTGAGGGGCTGCCACAGAGAAGAGGGAGTCAAGCAGTGGTGGGATTCAGCCGGCTCGTACCGGTTCGGCAGAACCCATAGCTAAATTTTGCTGAGTTCGGAGAACCGGCTGAATGCACACTGCTTCCGGAAGTCCAGTCTAGTCCAGTCTAGGCCTCGGAGGCCTGGAGGAGCCCTCCCAGGCCCAGAACGACCTGCCAGAAGTGCATGGATGCCACTTCCGGAAGTCCGTTCTAGGCCTCGGAGGTCTGGAGGAGGCCTCCCAGGCCTAGAACGGCCTGCCATAAGTGCATGGATGCTACTTCTGGAAGTCCGTTCTAGGCCTCGGAGGCCCAGGCCTGCATCCAATAAGAGAACCGGTTCTTCAGGTATTTGAATCCCACCACTGGAGTCAAGCTATTCTCCAAAGCACCTGAAAGCAGGAGAAGAAGCAACGGGTGGAAACTAATCAAGGAGAAAAGCAACCTAGAACTAAGGAGGAATTTCCTGACAGTTAGAACAATTAATCAGTGGAACAGCTTGCCTCCAGAAGTTGTGAATACTCCAACACTGGAAGTTTTAAAGAAGAGACTGGACAGCCACTTGTCTCAAATGGTATAGGGCAGCGGTAGACAACCTTGGCTCTTTTATGACTCGTGGACTTCAACTCCCAGAATTCCTGGCTCAGGAATTCTGGGAGTTGAAGTCCACGAGTCATAAAAGAGCCAAGGTTGCTTACCCCTGGTATAGGGTCTCCTGGTTGAGCAGGGGGTTGGATTAGAAGACCTCCAAGGTCCCTTCCACCTCTATACAAATCCGTGGTGGCGCAGTGGTTAAAATGCAGTATTGCTGGCTAACTCTGCCCACTGCCAACAGTTCGATACTGACCAACACAGGGTTGACTCAGCCTTTCCATCATTCCAAGGTGGGTAAAATGAGGACCCAGATTGTTGGGGACAAGATGCCAACTTTGTAAACCGCTTAGAGAGGGCTGTCAAGCACTGTGAAGCGGTATATAAGTCTAAGCACTATTGCTATTATTTCGTGTTCTATGTTCTAACATTAATGATGTCACTTTATTTAGAAATCTGTCCCTCTGCAGTGTAATGGTGTAATGGACTAGAAGTCCTCCAAGGTCCCTTCCACCTCTGTTATTCTGTATTTTGAATCAGTGTCAGTTCAGAACTGGTTCTGTTCAACTTCTGCTTCCATCACAGTGACATTAAGAAGAGGCTAGACCAGGGGTGGGCAACCTTGGCTCTTTTATGGCTCGTGGACTTCAACTCCCAGAATTCCTGAGCCAGCCATGCTGAGGGGAAAGGGAGAGTTTCCAAGCTGAGCCATGCTGGCTCAGGAATTCTGGGAGTTGAAGTCCACCAGTCATAAAAGAGCCAAGGTTGCCTACCCCTGGGCTAGACAGTCACTTGTCTGAAATGATGTAGGTTCTTCTGCTTGAGCAGAGGGCTGGACTGGAAGACCTCCAAGGTCCCTCCCAGCTCTATTCTATTCTTTATTATTTTGAGCCTCCCTTTACATACAATAATGGCTAATAAGGGGGCCTCATCCCACTCACCCAAAAACAGCTGGAAGATGCTACCCAGTACCGTTATTTCATTAGGCCTGACACCTCGTAAATTTTGGGAAATGGTACTGAGTTCTTCGGGGGTTAAGTTTTATTTGGGTTGTCATAGCTTCAGATTTATTTCAAACCCAATTGTTGTGTTGTTTTAAGAAAATAAGTGGGTGTATTTGCTGGTGTTTTTGTAAAAAAAAAAAAAAAAAAAAAAGGACAGCTTGGGTAAAACATAGAATATCCCTAAATTATTTTATGTCACAGTGGCAGCCAAAATGTTGCATAACGTGTTGTTATGTTTTGTCTCCAGCTTCGTTTCCTTGCTTTAATCATCGTAATTGACATTCGGTGGGGAAGAACCGTATTAACAGGGGAAAAGCTGAACTGAATGCGACATCCTTGTGGAGAAGAATGTGGGACTATTCACCCCAGATACGCTCGTTGATTTATTAAATTTCTTTCTGTTGTTGTTCAGTTGCTAAGTTACGTACGACTCTTTGCAATCCCAGGGGCCACAGAATGACAGGCCCCCTTGTCCTCCAATGTCTCCCTGAGTTGGCCCAAATTCACGTTCAATGTGTTGATGACACTATCTAACCATCTCATCCTCTGCTGTTCCCTTCTCCTTTTGTCTTCCATCTTTCCCAACATGATGGATGGATAGATGATGGATGGATAGATAGATATAGACAGACAGAGAGAGGGGGGGGGGAGAGAGACAGACAGACAGACAGACAGACAGACAGACAGACAGACAGACAGACAGACAGACAGACAGACAGACAGACAGACAGACAGACATGATAGATTCCAATTGTTGAAATTCCAAAGGTTGAAATGTGGGGTCCTTGGTGCTTGCTTGTTTTCTTGCAGACTGCTAGCACTGATGATGTTACCTAGTTTGGGTAATGAAATGTCTACAAGGTGATAGATGAGAGAGAGATAGAGACAGATAGAGACAGAGAGAGACAGAGAGAAGAGAAGAGAAGAGAAGAGAAGAGAAGAGAAGAGAAGAGAAGAGAAGAGAAGAGAAGAGAAGAGAAGAGAAGAGAAGAGAAGAGAAGAGAAGAGAAGAGAAGAGAAGAGAGAGAGTCAAAGGTTAAGCCAGAGGACCATCAGAAAACTTTGGTTTCTTCTTTGCAAAAATAAAGTCAAAGAAATGAACAATCATGCAAACAGAGACATTCCGTTGCCCTGCCAACAGCTTGTCCTTCTAAGATTATTATTATTTTTTAAACATCGCCCTTATTCATCCTAACTCCGAAGGAGAAGCCAGAACATTATTACAAAACTATTCTTGCCCAATGTCCAGTTTTCCTTCGCTTCCCACCCTCATGTAAGGAGATGGGTCACCAAGTTCTTCGGAATTTGTCCGGAGTGGCCAGTTTTCTCCTTGCATAATCTTGCACTCCGTGAAGGCTGTTCAACTTCCAGCGACAGCTCATCATATTTAACTCCAGCCGCTGGAAACGGCTGCAAATGGCTGGAAGAGAGGAATGGAAAACATTTTATACTACCAGGTATGGCGAAGTTACAGCTGCCAACATCTGTAGCCAGGCTAGTAAATGGAGAAGGAAGCTGGCCACAGCTGGAAAACAGAGGCTCCATCTTTCTGCTCCAATAAAGGGATTAGGAAAGCAGGTCCCTGCAATTCTGGAGGTCTTGCAGATAAATTAGAACAGTATTTCTGAAAGTGGGGTCCTAGAACCCCTGAGGGTTCCCCATTTTAGGAATCCCTGTCATCAAAATTACATGCCACTTATTGAATATTTGTGAAGTGCAGGAAATCAGGAATCTAGTCCAAATGATTATAGATTTACTGTATGCTAATATTTTCTACAAGAATCTGAATTTAGAATAGAATAGAATAGAATAGAATAGAATAGAATAGAATAGAATAGAATAGAATAGAATAGAATAGAATAGTTGAATATTAACAATTAAGAATATTAACAATTAAGTTAAAAACTGGACAAGTAACATCAAATGATCTCTTCAGAATGTGATGGCGTTTCCATCACAATGCCAAATTAAACGACAGCACTGGAAATTAAATGGCACTGGACCGTTTTTCACACTTACGACCGTTGCAGCATTCCCCATGATCACAAGATCAAAATTCAGGCGCTTGGTAACTGACTCATATTTATGACGGTCGCAGTGTCCCGGGGTCACGTGATCCCCTTTTGCGAACATCTGACAAGCAAAGTCAATGGGGAAGCCAGTTTCACTTAACAAGAATAAAATAGAATACGAAATGAATAGAATGGAATGGAATGGAATGGAATGGAATGGAATAGAATAGAATAGAATAGAATAGAATAGAATAGAACTGGAAGGGACCTTGGAGGTCTTCTAGTCCAACCTCCCACTCAAGCAGGAGACCCTAAACCATCTCAGGCAAGTGACTGCCCAGTCTCTTCTTAAAAACCTCCAGTGATGGAGCACCCATGATTTCTGGAGGCAAGCTGTTCCACTGGTTAATTGTCCTCACTGTTAGGAAGTTTCTTCTTAATTCCAGGTTGCTTCTCTCTTAGGTCAGTTTCCAACCATTGTTTTTTCTCCTGCCCTCTGGTGCTTTGGAGAATAATTTGACCCCCTCTTCTTTGTGCCAGCTCCTCAAATACTGGAACACTGCTATCATGTTTCCCCTATTTCTTCTTTTCTTTAGACTAGCCAAACCCAAGTCCCACAGCCGTTCTTCATATGTTTTAGTCTCCAGGCCTTGGATCATCTTAGCTGCTCTTCTCTGGACTTTTCCCAAACTCTCAACATCTTTTTTGTGATATGGTGACCAAAATTGCCTGCAGTATTCCAGGTGTGGCCTTACTAGGACTTAATAAAAGGGTAGTGATACTTCATGTGATCTTGAGTCTATGCCTCTGTTTATACAACCCAGGATTGTATTAGTTTTTTTGGCTGCTGCTGCACACTGCTGGCTCATATTCAAGTGATCATCCACTAGGACTCTAAGGTGCCTCTCACAGTTGCTGTTTTTAAGCCAGGTCAAATTACTTACGGTCAAAGCAAATTGGCAGGAAATAAGAGTCAATGGAATTCAAAATGGGCTGAACTTAGATTTCCTGTGGGTACAGAGGGACTCCAGACTCATAACGCGTTTGACCCGTCCCTCAGCCTGGTTATCTCCTACGAGATATTTGAAAAAGCTTAAAACAATGACACTCTTCTCCTTATTTTTTTAAATTTCTTTTAAGATAGATAGATAACCTTTATTGTCCGTTTTTTACTGTGGACACCCTGGCACATGTTAAAAATGAAATTGCCTGCTCTCAAAAGTGTACACATACATAACACACATATAAATATGTTCTGTACATACATATGTATATACCTACACCTTTACACATAAATAACATATAAATATTAATCACTGTCCATCTTGAATACATAACGGAAAGAGGAAGCTTGAGAGTTCACAAGGTTGTATGGAGCAAAACTGTGACTGAATCTGGATGTTCTGCTTCGGATACCACGAAGCCCCCTCCTCCCAGAAGGTAACAAGGAAAACAGGTTGTGAAGAGGATGTGTAGTGTCTCAGACAATCTTGCGGACCCTGCTCAAGTAACGCTTCTATGCTATGTTCAAAAAATTGTTTCAAAATGTAGATTTTCCATGAACAATCTTTTATTGAGTTTAATATCCACTGAGTTTAAGATTTTTCTCCCCACCTAATTTGATAAATAGATATGCATCTGTGCAGTTCAGTTCAGTCCAAGGTCCAAGAATAAATATTCTGTTATTCTGCTTTGTCATTCCACCTCTTTGTAGCACAAGACTCAATCAATCATTCAGAATAGAACTGAAAGGGATCTCGGAGGTCTTCTAGTCCAACCCCCTGCTCAGGCAGGAGACCCCGGCCTATACTATTTCAGACAGGTGACTGTCCAGTCTCTTCCTAAAAACCTCCAGTGATGAAGCACCCACAACTTCTGAAGGCAAGCTGTTCCACTGGTTAATTGTCCTCACTGTTAGGAAGTTTCTCCTTAATTCCAGGTTGCTTCTCTCCTTGATTAGTTTCTATCCACTGTTTCTTGTCCTGCCTTCTGGCGCTTTGGAGAGTAGGTTGACCTCTCTTCTTTGTGGTAGCCCCTGAGGTACTGGAATACTGCTATCATGTCTCCCCTAGTCCTTCTTTTCTCTAGACTGGCCATACCCAAGTCCTGCAACCATTCTTCACATGTTTTCGTCTCCAGGCCTTTAATCAACTTAGTTGCTCTTCTCTGAACTTTTTCCATCTTCCTTGGCTACCTAAGGAAAGGTTTAACATTCCAAAGCCTACAATTATAGTAGATAAGAGAGTGGAAGAGAAGAAGGGAGATAAAAGCTGTGAGCCTTTGACATCTTTAGGGAATGTTTTGTTGAAGGAAAAATCTTCATCAGGGTCCAGTCCAAGCCGGGAATAAACAACATGACGACTGCTTTAGAAAGAAGGTTGCAGTTTATTGAAGAGCAGAGCCAGACAGAAATGTGGCACTGGGAAAGCTGATCACATGTAGTAGGGAGTGGGTTTTTATACCTTCTTGGGCTTTTGTTTGGAGTTGTTCCTGTGTCATGAACTTTGACCTGAGTCTGAGTGTGCCTTTCTGGTATTCTGATGGTGGTGGGTTAATCCTATTATGCCCTGTCTTAGAGTTTGGGTGGGGTATGTAGATTTTAAGGGTCTTTGTCTTCCTGATCTCTGCAGCTTCTAGCTGGAGGGCTCCAACTTTCCAGAATGGATTATTACATCTGCATTTCTAAAAGCTGGTTTCTGCTGAGTTGTCTGGCTGGGCATGTGTGTTTGTGTGTGTGTGTGTTTGTAGAAGTTTCTGCCTTTAAAAAGATCTTCTCCATTATTCCTTTGGGGAAATATATTCTGCCTTTTTAATATTCCCCCAAAATATTTCTTTCTCTGGATTGTTCCCACAATTTTTATGGAGACTAAAGGAAGCCATTACAGGCTATTTTTTGCTACATCCAGCATTGATATTCACATGTGCACTCACTTAGACTAGGAACAGAACATTGTGTTGGAACACAAACTGCGCCGATTCTTCATTGTAACCCGTTGTAAATAGCAATAAATGTCATCCTGATTAACTTCTCAGCTCTTGGTGTTTCTAGATCTGCTGGCTGTCCTTAACGGACAAGTCCCAAACGTGGGGCAGACCCTGCTGTCTTTGAAACTACCGTTTCCGAAGGTTTTCCCTACTAGAAATTCCAAATTAGCCTGTTTTGGAAGGAAATCCAGCCTGCTATTTAAGATCACATAATTAAGTTAAGAATGAGCGGCTTTGAACAATCTGAGACCTTCCACTGGGACTGTGCAGGACATAAATTCAATCTATTAATAAAGCAAAAAAAAAATCCTCATTTTTTTTTAATGGAGGGTAAATGCAAAGACTTCAGAGAAGAACAATATAAAATGATTAAGGGCCTAAAAGCTAAAATATACGAAGAACTTTTTTTTTTAAATCATCTTATTAGTTCACCATATATCCTAGTTCTTATTTAAACTTAATTTCCCCTTAATATTCAAACAATTCTTATCAGTCATAATTTTCTCAACATTAATCATCTAAATATCCAGATTTTCCATTTAGACACACCATCCCAAAGTTTTCATATTTTATGCGTTATAAAAAATACTATACCACTTATCTATCTGATGACATCTACCTATAACATCTTCTCTGATCAGTTTATATTTCACTTATATTTGTAAAAGTTAATTGGTTAATTCGCTATATATCAGAATAACAGAATAACAGAGTTGGAAGGGACCTTGAAGCTCATCTAGTCCAACCCCCTGCTCAGGCAGGAAACCCTATACCAGGGGTAGGCAACCTTGGTTCTTTTATGACTCGTGGACTTCAATTCCCAGAATTCCTGAGCCAGCCATGCTGAGGGGAAAGGAAGAGGTTTCCAAGCTGAGCCAAGCTGGCTCAGGAATTCTGGGAGTTGAAGTCCACAAGTCATAAGAGGGCCTTAGTTCCCACGCTGGCTCGGGAATTCTGGGAGTTGAAGTCCACGAGTCATAAAAGAGCCAAAGTTGCCTACCCCTGGGCTAAGGCAAAGATGGGAAACGATGGCCCTTTTGTGACTCATGGACTTCAACTCCCAGAATTCCTGAGCCAGCATGGCTCAGCTTGGAAACTCTCGCTTTCCCCTCAGCATGGCTGGCTCAGGAATTCTGGGAGTTGAAGTCCACGAGTCATAAAAGAGCCAAGGTTGCCTACCCCTGGCTTAGGCCTGTATTTCTCAACCTTGGCCACTCGGAGATGGGTGGACTTCAACTCCCAGAATTCCTGAGCCAGCCATGCTGAGGGGAAAGGGAGAGGTTTCCATGCTGAGCCATGCTGGCTCAGGAATTCTGGGAGTTGAAGTCCACAAGTTATAAGGGGGCCTTAGTTCCCCACGCTGGCTCAGGAATTCTGGGAGTTGAAGTCCACGAGTCATAAAAGAGCCAAGGTTGCCTACCCCTGGCCTATACCATGACAGCCATTTGTTTGAAAATTCACTGAACAAATGTCTCACTTAACAACAGGGCGCTCATAAATCGACGACAACCTGTATTGCTGTCACTGTGGAAGCATGTAAACCAAATCGGAAAGGCAAACACCGGTTTCCCCCCCCCAAAAAATGGGGGAGAGATTTATTCCACATCCCACCCAAATGGTAGAGACGTAACTGTCTGCCACTGAGTCGAACGAAATGTCAATGGTGAATAAGTCATTTCCCCAGGGATGGCGTGGATCCCACATCCTGGAGAGCCTTAATATTAAAATTCCATGTAGACATGCCGCTCTATCTGCATTTTTGAATAGGTACATGCATTTTTGAGAGAGGAAAACAGGAGGAATAAATGCGCCCCCCGACAGACAAAGCAACAGTAACCCTATCCATGTTGCTATGATCTAGTGTGTGTTTTTTTAAAAGAATATGAATACAAATTTTTTTCCCCTCCCTTGTTTTATGATCGAGGCTGTTTAAAAGAAAATTAGCACGTCATTAAAAATAGATAGATGAGTTTCTGGAAGGAACAAAATAGCATTTTGCTAGCAAAACAGGCACCGAGGCAATTCGTGCATCCCAGAATACACGGAGATGTTTGCGGTGGTGGAGAGAACAGCTCACCAAGATCAAAGCATCAACAACCACGATGCGGTAATTGCTTGTTTTCGTGAAACTTCCTCCTTGCCCTGCCTTCCCCATCACGGATAAATTGCTCGCTTTAATTGGGATTCTGTATCCAGGAACATCAGAAAACCCCATTACGCTCAGAGGAACTGCTTTCCAAATAAACATAGATAAGAGGACATCATTCAGGGTTAGAACACCGAACATAAAATAAGAGGGTTGGAAGGGACCTTAGAGGTCTCCCAGTCCACCCACCTGCTCAAGTAATGGGACCCTATGCTATTCCAGACAAATGGCTGTCCAATCTCTTCTTGAAAATCTCCAGGGATAGAGCACTTTGCGACTTCTGGTGGCAAGCAGTTCCACTGGTTAATTGTTCTTACTGTCAGGAAATTTCTCCTCAGTTCTAAGTTGGTTTTCGAATAGAGTAGAGTAGAGTAGAGTAGAGTAGAGTAGAGTAGAGTAGAGTAGAGTAGAGTAGAGTAGAGTAGAATGGAATAGAATAGAATAGAATAGAATAGAATAGAATAGAGAATAAGAATAGAATAGAATAGAATAGAATAGAATAGAATAGAATAGAATAGAATAGAATAGAATAGAATAGAGTAGAGTGGAATTGGAATGGAATGGAATAGAATAGAATAGAATAGAATAGAATAGAATAGAATAGAATAGAATAGAATAGAATAGAANAATAGAGTAGAGTAGAGTAGAGTAGAGTAGAGTAGAGTAGAGTAGAGTAGAGTAGAGTAGAATGGAATAGAATGGAATAGAATAGAATAGAGTAGAGTAGAGTAGAGTAGAGTAGAGTAGAGTAGAGTAGAGTAGAGTAGAGTAGAGTAGAGTAGAGTAGAATAGAATAGAATAGAATAGAGAATAAGAATAGAATAGAGTAGAGTAGAGTAGAGTAGAATAGAATAGAATAGAATAGAATAGAATAGAATAGAATAGAATAGAATAGAATAGAATAGAATAGAAAATAGGGAATGGAATGGAAGGGAATGGAATAGAATAAAATAGGAAGGGACTTTGGAGGTCATCTAATCCAACCCCCCACCCAAGCAGGAGACCCTACACCATTTCCGACAGAGAGCAGTCCAGTCTCTTCTTGAAAGCTTCCAGTGATGAAGCTTCCACAACTTCTGAAGGCAACTTCAGTTCCATTGGTTGATTGTTGTCACTGTCAGAAAATTTCTCCTCATTTCTAGGTTTCTATCCATTATTCCTTATCTGGCTTTCAGGTACTTTGGAAAATAGGTTGATTCCCCTTCTTTGTTGTGCCAGCCCCTCAAATATTAGAAGACTGCTATCAGGTCAACCCTAGCTAGTCCTTCTCTTCATTAAACTAGACCAGGGGTAGGCCACCTTGGCTCTTTTATGATTTGTGGACTTGGAGTCCCAACATCTTTTTTACATCGTGGTGACCAAAACTGGATGCCGTATTCCAAGTGTGGCCTTACCAAGGCCTTGTAAAGTGGTATTAATGCTTCACGTGATCTTGACGCTATCCCTCCATTAATGCAGCCTAGGACTGCGTTGGCTTTTTTGGCAGCTGCAGGACAATTTCAACTCTTCAAATCTTTCCAAATGAAGCCTGTCCTTCAGCAGACAACTCTGCGCTGAACTATGGATAGAAGGAACAACTTGACAGTTTGTAAAAATATGCCACTTGGCCCGAGTCCTCAAAATGGAACCAGCCTTAATGAAAAGCAAATTAAAAATAAATATATGCATGTTGTATGAACCGGTTGTTCAGATTGCTGTGAAGTTGCTCCAACTTTTAATTGCTTTTGTGTGTCTGTGTGTGTTTGCTTCCTGCATACCAGGGACACACTTCACGGAACATGCATCGTTCGCTGTTTATTTTTGGCTTTTCTATCTCCTAAGAGAATAAACATACCAGATATGCAGATGCTCAGCAGAGAGGCATAGTTATGTTGGAGAGCCCCCCCCCCCAAAAAAATCATATCATCTTCTACAGGTGTTTGGCCCAGCTGAAACCCAGCTAACCTGAATTATTTTTTTAAAAAAATTATTATTAATAATAATAATAATAATAATAATAATAATAATAATAATAATAATAATAATAATAATAATAATAATAAAAACAAGCCATCATAGGCTTTGGTACATGGTACATCATCTTAAGTCATAACTCAAGTTTTACTCTGCAGATAGTCCTCGACTTAGAATAGAATAGGGCTGGAAGGGACCTTGGAGGTCATCTAGTCCAACCCCCTGCTCAGACAGGAAACCCTATACCATTTTGGACAAATGGCAGTCCAGTCTCTTCTTAAAAACTTCCAGTGTTGGAGCATTCACTGCTTCTGGATACAGGTTGTTCCACTGGTTAATTGTTCTAATTGTCAGGAAGTTTCTCCTTAGTTCTAGGTGGCTTCTCTCCTTGGTTAGTTGCTTCTTGTCCTGCCTTCAGGCGCTTTGGAGAATAGCTTGACTCCCTCTTCTTTGGGGCAGCCCCTGAGATACTGGAAGACTGCTATCTTGTCCCCCCTCGTCCTTCACTTCATTAAACTTTGTTGTTGTTGTTGTTGTTAATTGCGAAGTCGTGTCCGACCCATCGCGACCCCATGGACAACGTTCCTCCAGGCCTTCCTGTCCTCTACCATCTTCTGGAGTCCATTTAAGCTCACGCCTCCTGCTTCAGTGACTCCATCCTAGACATACCCAATTCCAGCAACCGTTTCTTATATGCTTTAGCCTCCAGTCCCCTGATCATCTTTGTTGCTCTTCTCTGTACTCTTTCTAGAGTCTCAACATCTTTTTTACATGATAGACTTTGATTGGAATTTCAGATCCCAGAGAGGAAGGCAGGAAGATTCAAGGTGAATTGATTTGAAAACCAAATGCACAGGTATAATATAGGGGGTACCTTGCTTAATAGTAGCAACTGTGAGAGGGATCTTGGAGTCCTAGTGGACAATCCCTTAAATAGGAGCCGGCCGTGTGCTGCAGCTGACAAAAAAGCCAACACAGGGCTAGGCTACATTAACAGAGGGATAAATTCAAGATCATGCTAAGTGTTAATACCACTTTACAATGCCTCGGTAAGGCCACACTTGGAATACAGCATCCAGTTTTGGTTTCTACGATATAAAAAAAAGATATTAAGACCTCCAAGGTCCCTTCCAATTTTGTT
>NW_015390392.1:16533-29466 GCF_001527695.2 Protobothrops mucrosquamatus | reverse complement strand
GTTATGACTTAGGATGATGTACCCTATACCAAAGCCTATGATGGTTTGTTGATTGATTACAATGTTTTTTAGTCAGCGTCATGATTTTGGACAGTTTATGGGATATATGCAGTAAAGCATGCCCAGAAAATTACAACTTGCATATTTTTCTAATTTGCTCCTGTGGGAAGTCAGCTCCCCCCCCCAGAGAAGGAAATATGAAAAGGGCAGAATATTATATTTCCTCAAAGGACCTTAAACAGCCAGAAAAGCATGCCCAGTTTTAATTAATAGCCCCAAGTCTCCCTCCCCCAAGCAGAAACCAGCTCTGTAGAAATGCAGATGTAATAATCCATTCAGGAAGATTGGAGCCCTCCAGCTAGAAGATTAAGAAGACAAAGACACCTAAAATCTACATACCCCACCCAAACTCTAAGACAGGACATGATAGGATTAACCCACAGATGCCAAAGGGACACAGGTCAGAATACATGACACAGGAAATGCAAAGACTCAAACAGGAACAGGAAACAACTCCAAACAAAAGGCTCCAGAGGGTATAAAAGCCCACTCCCTACATGTGCTCGCTCTCTTTTCTTCCAGAGCCATCTTTCTGTCTGGCTCTCCTCTTCAATAAACTGCAACCTTCTTTCTAAAGCAGTCCCCATGTTGTTTATTCCTGGCTTGGACTGAACCCTGATGAAGAGTTTTCCTTCAACACTCCCATCCCTCACCCCAGCACCAAGTACAGATCGATGGAGAATTTACAAAATCGACTGCTTTAATTTCTGTTTTTCATTTCTTTCAAACCAAACAGAATTAACAGATGCTTATCTGGGAGCCACAGGAGGGAAGATAAATTAGACTTTGTTGTGTTCTCATCACCGCACGCCGATGCTGTAGAATTGGGTGTGGGAATTATGACTCACACCAGAATGAAACAACTACAGGCGGCCTCATAAGCTGGCTTTTTGATCTGGGTCCTGTTATTGGACAGGTGTCTGTCACTTTGATTAAGCTGAGATCCTGGATCCTTGTGGGACATCGAGACATCAATGTATTCGTGGCATGGAAATTATTGCCCTCTCCTTTGCCCACTGGGGTTAAATTAGAACGCAGAACATAGGATAATAGAGTTGGAAGGGACCTTGGAGGTCTTCTAGTCCAGCCCCCTGTTCGAGCAGGAGACCAGGGCTTGGATGAGAAGGAGACCCTATACACTATACAGATAGTCCTCAACTTACAACAGTTCATTTAGTGACCGTTCAAAGTTACAACAGCACTGAAAAAAGTGACTTTTTCACAGTTCCAACATTTGCAGCATCCCCGTGGGCACACGATCTAAATGCAGACGCTTGGCAACCGACTCGTATTTATGATGATTGCAGTGTCCTGGGGTCACGTGATCCCCTTTTGCGTCCTTCGGACGAGCAAAGTCAATAGGGGACGCCAGATTCACTTAACAACCGTGGCACTAACTTAACAACTTCAGTGATTCACTTAACCACTGTGGCAAGAAATGTTGCAAAACGGAGCAAAGCTCACTTAACAAATGTCTCACTTAATTGTGGTCGTACGTTGAGGACTGCCTATATTTCGGATAAATAGTTGTCCAGTCACTTAAATAGAATAGAATAGAATAGAATAGAATAGAATAGAATAGAATAGAATAGAATAGAATAGAATAGAATAGAATAGAATAGAAAATATGGAATGGAATGGAATAGGAATAAAACAGAACAGAACAGAATAAAAAATATGGAATGGAATAGAACAGAACAGAATAGAATAGAATAGAATAGAATAGAATAGAATAGAATAGAATAGAATAGAATGGAATGGAATGGAATGGAATGGAATGGAATGGAATGGAATAGAAGCTGGCAGGGACCTTGGAGGTCTTCTAGTCCAGCCCCCCGCTCAAGTAGGAGAACCTATACCATCTCAGACAGGTGAATGTCCAGTCTCTTCTTAAAAATCTCCAGTGATTGCGTGCCCACGATTTCTGGAGGCAAGCTGTTCCACTGGTTAATTGTCCTCACTTTTAGGAAGTTTCTCCTTAATTCCAGGTTGTTTCTCTCCTTGATCAGTTTCCAGCCATTGTTTCTCGTCCTTCCCTCTGGTGCTCTGTGAACAACGTGACCCCCTCTTCTTTGTGGCAGCCCCTCAAATACTAAAACACTGCTATCATGTCTCCCCTGTTTCTTCTTTTCTTTAGACTAGCCAGACCCAAGTCCCGCAGCCGTTCTTCGTATGTTTTAGTCTCCAGGCCTTGGATCATCTTAGTTGCTCTTCTCTGATTTTTTTCCAAACTCTCAACATCTTTTTTGTGATATGGTGGCCAAAATTGGCTGCAGTGATGATTTTCAAACTTGGCTTTAGCTACGATGGCTAGCATTTGCACCTTTTATGAGAGGTTGGCGCTGATGGTCCTAGCAGATTTCTCTGTTTGAGGTCCAGGAATTGGGGTTTGACCATAAACCACCAAGTTGAATGCAGTTTCTATCCAGTTTGATCATCTGTGCTAGAGTGACACCACATGGCTTTTTAGAATACTGGCATTAAATTAATCTCACCCACCAGCAAAAACAAACAAACAAACAAAAAAGCATGCAGGGATCTTTAATAATATTTGTAACAGACCATTAATCCACCATCTCATCTCTAAAGGCCTCTCAGTTCTTAATTCGTTTATAATAAAGAGTTCTATTTTATTGTTATCCGGCCTCCTTCTACTCTTTTAAACGCTGCAGTGGAATAAAATAAATCTAGAAGGCATGCTGCCTCTTCTTCATATTCTTGTGAAGAGCACCCAATAGGGCATTTAATTTTGATCACCATGATGCAAAAAAAAATAAAAAGCTGTGGAGACTCCAGAAAGAGTGCAGAGAAGAGCAACAAAGGGGATTAGGGGGATCTGGAGGCTAAATTGTATGATGGATGGTCAAAAATGAATGAAAGGTTCAAGAATGAAGAAGGGGGGGGGGGTTAACTTGTTTTCCAAAGCACCTGAACTCCAGACAAGGAATAACAGATGGAAAGTAATCAAGCAACCTGAAATTAAGGAGAAATTTCCTAATAGTGAGAACAATTAACCAGTGGAACAGCTTGCCACCAGAAGGAGGTGTTTAAGAAGAATTGGGCAACTCTTTGTCTGAAATGGCATAGGGTCTCCTGCTTGAGCAGTGGCTTGGACTAGATCACGTGAGGTACTAATACCACTCTAGAAAGCTTTAGTAAGACCACACCTAGAATACTGCAATCAATTTTGGTCTCCACACTATGAAAAAGAGGTTGAGACTCTAGAAAAAGTGCAGAGAAGAGCAACATTTACAGGAATTGGGCATGGCTAGTCTAGTGAAGAGAAGGACCAGGGGAGACATGACAGCAGTGTTCCAATATTTGAGGGGCTGTCGCAGAGAGGAGAGGGTCAACCTATTTTCCAAAGCACCTGAACTCCAGACAAGGAATAACGAATGGAAGCTGATCAAGGAGAGACTCAACCTAGAAATAAGGAGACATTTCTTGACAGTGAGGACAATCAATCAATGCAACAGACTGTCTTCAGATGTTGTGGGAGCTTCATCACTGGAAGCTTTCAAAAAGAGACTGGACTGCCACCTGTCACAAATGGTGTAAGTAGGGTCTCCTGCCTGGGCGGGGGGTTGGACTAGATGACCTACAAGGTCCCTTCCAACTCTGTTATTCTATTCTATTCTATTCTATTCTATTCTATTCTTATTTCTATTCTATTCTTATTTCTATTCTATTCTATTCCATTCCATTCCATTCCATTCCATTCCATTCCATTCCATTCCATTCTATTCTATTCTATTCTATTCTATTCTATTCTATTCTATTCTATTCTTATTTCTATTCTATTCTATTCTATTCTATTCTTATTTCTATTCTATTCTATTCTATTCTATTCCATTCCATTCCATTCCATTCCATTCCATTCCATTCTATTCTATTCTATTCTATTCTATTCTATTCTATTCTATTCTATTCTTATTTCTATTCTATTCTATTCTATTCTATTCTATTCTATTCTATTCTATTCCATTCCATTCTATTCTATTCTATTCATTTTGTATTCTATTCTATTCTTGTTAAGTGAAACTGGCTTCCCCATTGACTTTGCTTGTCAGACGTTCGCAAAAGGGGATCACGTGACCCCGGGACACTGCGACCGTCATAAATATGAGTCAGTTACCAAGCGTCTGAATTTTGATCACGTGATCATGGGGAATGCTGCAACGGTCGTAAGTGTGAAAAACGGTCCAGTGCCATTTAATTTCCAGTGCCGTCGTTTAATTTGGCATTGTGATGGAAACGCCATCACATTCTGAAGAGATCATTTGATGCTACTTGTCCAGTTTTTAACTTAATTGTAGGATGTAACGGGTGGGAGATATTTTGCCAGGGGGTGGAATATCAATATTTTAAATAAAGGAATAGCTCCATCTGCTGCTTTGCAGTGCTGTTATTATTGGGCTTTAAAAAAAAAAAAAAAAAAAAAAAGCCTGCAATGTAAAAAAAAAAAAAAAGCAAGATCTTTGTACAAGAAAAAGGGATCTCATTAGCAATCCCAATTTAACCTGTGGGGACGTTCCATAATCTCCCCTAGGCCAGCTTGAATAAAACCTTTTATTACATTTTTTTTTCTCTCCCAGAGTTGGCATTTAGCAGCTGCTGACACTTCAAATCATTTCCATTTAATAACGTTCTCCCCTGCTGTTTTAGCCTATCCAAATAGGAAATCAGAAGGAGATAAAAAATGTAATAGACAGGAAAACATATTGTAGCAAAGTCCTATTCCTGCAAATATTTTAATAGTACATTTCTGGTAGATCTATGGCTGATTTCTCTAAATATCGGCTCCAGTGAGAACTGGGGAAGGGCAGGGAATAAGATGAATAATATAGTACGAAAAACTTACTGTATAGTAGTGAGCAATACAAAATTAAGAGCCAGTTTGGTCCAGTGGGTTAAGGCAGGAGATTGTGAGTTCAAGTCCTGCCAAGGCATGAAAGAGAGCTGGGTGGCCTTTGGGCCAATCACCAGGAAACTGTGAGTTCAAGTCCCACCTTAGTCATGAAAGGCAGCTGGATAACTTTGGGCCAATCACCAGGAGACGGTGAGTTCTAGTCCCGCCTTAGGTATGAAAGCCATCTGGGTGACTTTGGGCCAATCACCAGGAGACTGTGAGTTCTAGTCCTGCCTTAGGCATGAAAGCCAGCTGGAGGACTTTGGGCCAATCACCAGGAAACTGTAAGTTCTAGTCCCACCTTAGGCATGAACACAATCTGGATGATTTTTGGCCCATCACCAGGAGATGGTGAATTCTAATCCCGCCTTATGCATGAAAGCCATCTGGATGACTTTGGGCCAATCACCAGGAGGCGGTGAGTTCTAGTCCTGCCTTAGGCGTGAAAGCCAGTTGGGCGACTTTGGACCAGTCCCTCTCTCTCCGTACAACCCACCTCACAGGGTTGTGTGTTGTGGGGAAGCTAGGAAGAGGAAGATGTATTGGATTTGTTGCACCACCTCGGATTGTTTGGAAAAGCAGTAAAGACGGGATGCAAATAAATAAACTAATAGTGTAGTAAGAAAAAAAAATCCCACACGTCTTAGAACATAGGACATGGTGTTGATCCAGGACGGTCCCCAGAGTGTGGTGCAAAAATTGAGCAGACACGACAAAGCAGACTTTGTCAGATGGCCGCAAAAGGGGATCACATAACCCCAGGACTCTGCAACAGTCATAAATACCAGTCAGTCGACAAGCGTCTGGATTTTGATCACATGACCGGGGGGGGGAATGCTGCAGTGGTCATAAATGTGAAAAACGGTCAGTATTTACTTTTTTCGGTGCCGTTGTAACTTTGAACAGTCACTAAATGAAATGTGGAAAGTCGAGGACTAACAGCAAAATCAAATAAACCAATCTACATTTCTCCTTCTTCCTCCCAGCTGTCTTTAAATCCCATACACAAAGTTCTAGTATCTGGTGTGTGTTTTTTCCTGCTAGCTTTGCCTCTTCTCCCAAGGACCTTGTCATCTTTATCCAAGTCCATTTGTAATTTCAATGTGGCTTCTCCAGTAAATCTCTTATATTTCACATTAATAAGTAATCCACCTCTCTCTTCTGATGGCTCATTTGTGTATCTCTTTGAAAGAACTCAGCTCCATCTGTAAATCCAATATTTATTTTTGTTTTTATTAAATGTATTTATGCTTGCCTCCAGAAGTTGTGGATGCTCCAACACTGGAAGTTTTTAAGAAGAGAATGGACAGCCATTTGTCTGAAATGGTATAGGGTTTCCTGCCTGAGCAGGGGGTTGGACTAGATGACCTTCAAGGTCCCTTCCGATTCTGTTATTCTGTTATTTGCCACCTACCTCGTTTTGAAATATTTCCATCTCTTTCTTGCCAGTTATCATTTTAGGATCCTCAACGATATCCTTTTCATTTTTTTTATTCAAAAGAATTTGATTTCCTTCAACGCTTTTTGGTTACTGTACGAGGTTAAGTAATTCACACAGTTCTTGAGTCCCCCAATCATAAATTCCCTTTGATGTAACTATCAGACAATTTCTTGTGTTTAACCTTCAAAGTCTTCTTTTCAGTAGCTTATCAAGACAAAAATGGTTTTCCCCAGGATAAAATAGTTTTAGTTAGTTTCCACATCAATTTCATCCAAATTCTTCCCATTTTTAAACTTTCCATAAACACCGTAGTCCCCTCTTTTGCTGTACACTACCAAATAATAAAATCTTACAAAGCTGGAAATACGTATTTTTATTTCTCTTTAAATGGATTAAAGATGAATTTATCCGGTGAACATAAAGCTTGCAGTTCTGAAGGGTGTTTTTTTTTTAATCTTGAAGAAGTAATAAGAAAATTAATCTCCCTGGTGATTAAAAACATGCTAGGTCGAACTTTTGAGTTCTTAAAAAAAATCACTGCGTTAATGATTCCGAACGTAATGAAAACAACCATTCCCAGCTGATCACCAAAAATTGCAAAAATATCTATTTCTGCTATCAGCTTTCTCTCTCACACACTCACTCACACACACACACATACACACACAGGAACACATACACACAACTATCTGGAATGCATGAGGGTGATCTCAAGATCTCTCTTTAATCCAGAGAGAATCCAGAGAGAGTCACCTCGGAGTGAGGGGAGCTGCAAGCAAATTGAATAAATACATAAAATCAACAGTCTGGATCTTTCATCCAGCTGTTTTTGGGCTGCATTGTCCCCTGCAAAGTGCAGGGTATCTATTCACTTGCCCCACTTGAAAATTTCTTTTCCCATGGACCCTTGTGATAATTGCTCTCCTTTCGCCCAGAACATCTGCAATAAATCTTTGACCTTGTATATGCACATGCATATGGAGATTTTTAGAGATATTGGCTGATTTAATATTTAGGATTTAGATTTATAATGGAAATAAAAATTAATTGTTACATTATAGTTTGAAATTGTAACGTGGAAATGGGTTTGTGATAATGAAAGATATTGTATCAGTAAATGAGGACCTACCAGGACGAGAAATAGAATATATCTGTGAAAGAAAGTAAGAATGTAATTTTTGGAATAAGCTGGAATGAGCTAGAGCAAGGGACGGGAGCTCACCCCATCGCACAGAACCCGGGTCTCAAATCCGACTGTCAGTTTTCCAGCTGTCAAGCCCAGCATCTTAACCGCTGATCCATCCTGCCACCCTTAGGAATGCATGGGGGAAATTTTTTCCTGGAATGTTTTCCTCTGCAATTCCTATCCAGCTTCTGCCCTTTTGCCAAATTTGTTGCCGTTGTGTTCAATTTTTCCCCCCCAAAAAAAGTGATCCACCTGGCAGACAAACAAACAGATGGACAGTTAAAGCTCTTAGTCCCTTTACAGATTATGCCTCTAATTTCTGATGGATTTGATAGAATAAAAAAGACTAACCCACAACTGAAATTAAAACGCAAAGAAGCTACAGGGATGGGTGGTTTCCACCCCCACCCCCCACCCTGCTTTTTATACATGGTAGAATTTCAAGTCCCATAAGACCTAACTAGCATAACCAAGAGTAAGGGATTATGGTAGCTGCAGTTGTATATAAATTGTGCATCTCTGCAAATAAGCTTCGCTTGAGTTAATGGGACCACTGAGTAAATATTGTAGGCAGAAAATTGCAGTGTTAATTTTTCTTTGGTATCTGTGCCAGCAAAGCTCCAAGTTAACTTGATTTTCCATAAAAAATTCACCAGGAAAAAAAATCTAGTGAGTTTCTAATAGCTAATAATATAATGAATGTGAGTGATAGACAGATGGATGGTTAGATGAAAGATAGATATAGATGATTGATAGATAGATAGATAGATAGATAGATAGATAGATAGATAGATAGATAGACAGACAGACAGACAGACAGACAGACAGACAGACAGACAGACAGACAGACAGATAGATAAGATAGATAATGATAGATAGATAGATAGATAGATAGATAGATAGATAGATAGACAGACAGACAGACAGACAGACAGATAGATAAGATAGATAATGATAGATAGATAGATAGATAGATAGATAGATAGATAGATAGATAGATAGATAGATAGATAGATATGGATGGATGGATGGATGGATGGATGGATGGATGGATGGATGGATGCATGGATGGATGCATGGATGGATGGATGGATGGATAGATGAATAGAGATAGAAAGAGAGAGAAATGGATAGATGGATAGATAGATAGATAGGTAGGTAGGTAGGTAGGTAGAGCTAGCTAGCTAACTAACTAACTAGATAGATAGATAGATAGATAGATAGATAGATAGATAGATAGATAGATAGATAGATAGATAGATAGATAGATAGATAGATAGGTATAGATAGCTAGATAGTTAGATGGAGGGATGCATGGATGGATGAATAGATGGATAGAGATAGAGAGAGAGAGAAATGGATAGATAGACAGACAGACAGACAGACAGACAGACAGACAGACAGACAGACAGACAGACAGATAGATAGATGGATGGATAGAGAGATGAATAGAGAGATAGATAGGTAGATAGAGATAGATAGATAGATAGATAGATAGATAGATAGATAGATAGATAGATAGATAGATAGATAGATAGATAGATAGATAGATAGATAGGTATAGATAACTAGATAGCTAGATGGATAGACAGACAGACAGGTATAGATAGCTAGATAGCTAGATGGATGGATGCATGGATGGATGAATAGATGGATAGAGATATATATATAGAGAAATGGATAGATAGATAGATAGATAGATAGATAGATAGATAGATGGATGGATGGATGGATGGATGGATGGATGGATGGATGGATGGATGGATGGATGGATGGATGGATGGATGGATGGATAGATAGATAGATAGATAGATAGATAGATAGATAGATAGATAGATAGATAGATAGATAGATAGATAGATAGATAGATAGATAGATAGATAGATAGATAGATAGATAGATAGATAGATGCATGGATGGAGAGATGGATAGAGATAGAGAAAGAGAAAGATGGATAGACAGCTAGATAGGTAGAGATAGCTAGATAGATAGCTAGATATGAGAGAGAGAGAGAGAGAGAGAGAGAGAGAGAGAGAGAGAGAGAGAGAGAGAGAGAGAGAGAGAGAGAGAGAGGATATATCTTATACCACTTGAGAGCTACGAGGCAGGAAATCCTAGTCCCTTTCCTGAGTTACTGTGCCTGAGTTACTCTTTCTTTTTTTAAAATATAATTTTTATTACAGTTTTTTTAAACAAAATAAAAGCAATACAAACATCAGATAAGAAGCAAAGAAAATAAGCAGGGATATAACTCTCACGAATTCATGCGGTAGTTGAAACATCCATTGAGGTGGCTATTTCTATTCATGTAGCTCAGCCATATTTTTCCATTTTGCTGACAATTTTGGCCGTTTATCTAAATTGAAAAGCTGCCTCTCGTTTCTTCTCCCTGGGTGCTGGAGATCACCCTGAAAAACCGTATTTGCTGATTAATTTAAGCATTGGAGGATTTCTTGGTTACCTTCTGGAAAGTCCTCACGGATCTAAAATCACCTCTACAATGTACTCCGTTTCTTTTTAGCCGTCTGTTGGAAGATGGTTCCTTATGAGGGCGGAATCTCGAGAAGATGCAAGCAAGGAAGCTTTTATAATTAGTTGCACTTTATTCATCCAACAATTAATTTGACACATCTATATATACAGGTAGTCCTTTGGGGACGATTAGCTGACACAGCAGAATTTAGGCTGCAATGCATCTTCAAGTAGCCCTCCACAAGATTCAGAGAAGAGCAACAAAGATGATCAGGGGACTGGAGGCTAAAACATACAAGGAACGGTTGCTGGAATTGGGTATGTCTAGTTTAATGAAGAGAAGGACGAGGGGGGACAAGATAGCAGTCTTCCAATATCTCAGGGGCTGCCCCAAAGAAGAGGGAGTCAAGCTATTCTCCAAAGCGCCTGAAGGCAGGATGAGAAGCAACGGATGGAAACTCATCCAGGAGAGAAGCAACCTGGAACTAAGGAGAAATTTCCTGACAATGAGAACAATTAGCCAGTGGAACAACCTGCCTCCAGAAGTTGTGAATGCTCCAGCACTGAAGGTTTTGAAGAAGAGACTGGACAGCCATTTGTCCGAAATGGTATAGGCCTAACAACACGGTTAAGGCCATTAGGCTGATCCAGGGTTCTATGTAAGGGAAGAGAGAGAGAGAGAGAGAGAGAGAGAGAGAGAGAGAGAGAGAGAGAGAGAGAGAGAGAGAGAGAGAGAGATTATTTATTTAGCAAAAATGACAAAAATGTTAAAAAGCCCATCACAATTACATTCTCAAGGAGCAAATCTGAAACTATTTACTTTACTGAGAAATTCAAAAGTAGACTATATAAATCAATCCATGATGAAGATGCACAGAGAAAGTCTCTGGGTTTTCCCTGATATGTGCTGAAAGAGAAAGAGAAAGAGAGTGGATAAGGGGGAGAGAAAGAAAGAGAAAGGAGAGAGAGAGAGAGAGAGAGAGAGAGAGAGAGAGAGAGAGAGAGAGAGAGAGAGAGAGAGAGAGAGAGAGAGAGAGAGAGAGAGAGGAAGGAAGGAAGGAAGGAAGGAAGGAAGGAAGGAAGGAAGGAAGGAAAGAAGGAAGGAAGGAAGGAAGGAAGGAAGGAAGGAAGAGGAAAAAGGAAGGGAGGGAGGACGGAAGGAAGAATTGGAGTAGGGAGGAAGGAATGAAAGGAGGGAGGGAGGAAGGAAGGAAGGAAGGAAAAGAAAGAAGTAGGGGAGGGAGGACTAAAGGAAGAATTGAGGTAGGGAGGAAGGAATGAAAGGGAGGGAGGGAGGGAGGGAGGAAGGAAGGAAGGAAGGAAGGAAGGAAGGAAGGAAGGAAGGAAGGAAGGAAAAGAAAGAAATAAGGGAGGGAGGACTGAAGGAAGAATTGAGGTAAGGAGGAAGGAATGAAAGGGAGGGAGGAAGGAAGGAAGGGAGGGAGGGAGGAAGGGAGGGAGGGAGGCAGGAAGGAAAGGAGGAAGGAAGGAAGGAAAGGAGAGAGGAAGAGAGGGAGGAAGAAGGAAGGAAAGAAGGAAAGAAAGAAAGGAGAGAATTGAGAAGGGAGAGAGGGAGAGAAGAAGGAAGGAAGGAAGGAAGGAAGGAAGGAAGGAAGGAAGGAAGGAAGGAAGGAAGGAGAGAAGTGGGAAGGAAGGGAGAGGGGAAGGGAGGGAGGAAGAAGGAAGGAAGGAATAAAAGAAAGAAGGAAAGAAGGAAAGAAAGAAAGAAAGAAAGAGAAAAAGGAAAGAAGGAGAGAATTGGGAAGGGAGGGAGGGAGAGAAGAAAGGAAGGAAGGAAGGAAGGAGAGAATTGGGAAGGAAAGAAGGAAGGAAGAAAGGAAGGAAGGAAGGAAGGAAGGAAGGAAGGAAGCTGAGGCAGTTCTTTAATTCCAATTAAAGAGAGGCCTTCAAAAGCTGGACGGAAAGGAAGCTTATTCAACCAGCATTCAAGTGGAAACCAAAGAGAAGTTTAGCACCAACGCTGAAGCCCGGCTGCCAAAGCAGGAGACGTGGATGGCTAAGAGCGTAAATTAAAAGGCATAATAGAGTTATGCCTCTACACATAATATTCGGCCTCTTCTCAAGGGCAACTGACAAGCAGAAGAATCTGAATAAAGAAAATGATTTTTTTTTTAAATGGCTACTACTATCCCTTCCCGTGAGCTGGATGCCATCTCTAATTTCCCCGGTATCTAGGCAGACTTTAATCACCTCCTTCCCTGTCCAGGCCTATTAAAATTCAAAACGGTTTGCAGCAGCTGCTTAATTTCCACGCTCAATGCTGGGGGAACCTGACATTGGCCTCACCTTACAAGGTCTACTCTAGGAGTGAAGCCATCCATAAATCTCAGAGGGTGGCAATGTCTGCGGAGCAGGAAAGCACTAGAGCCTGCAGCGGAAAGTCCCTGACTTATAACAACAGCTCGTTTAATTTGAATTTACAACGGCCCCAGGGGAAAAAAGGGACATTATTACCTGTTTGGGGCACTTACGGCTTTTGCAGCATCCCCGGGATCACGTGATCAAAATCCAGATGTTTGGCAATGGACTCGCAGTGATGACGCTTGCTGTGTGCCCTTTTGTGACCTTCTGACAAGCGAAGCCAGTGGGGGAGCCAGTTTCGCTCAACAACTGTGTTACTAATTCAACAGCTTTCTTTTTTTTTAAAGAAAGATGAAAAGCTAATAGAAACAGGTAGGTATGAAGGAAGGAAACAAGGAAGGAAAGAAGGAAGGAAGGAAGAAGGTAGGAAAGAGAGAGAGAAAGAATTGGGAAGGGAGGGAGGGAGGGAAGGAGGAAATAAGGAAGGAAGGAAGGAAGGAAGGAAGGAAGGAAGGAAGGAAGGAAGGAAGGAAGGAAGGAAGG
>NW_015390392.1:12122-15727 GCF_001527695.2 Protobothrops mucrosquamatus | reverse complement strand
GAGAGAGAGAAAGAATTGGGGAGGGAGGGAGGAAGGAAGGAAGAAAATAAGGAAGGAAGGAAGGAGAGAGAGAAAGAATTAGGAAGGGAAGGAGGGAGGGAGGACAAGAAGCAACGGATGGAAACTCATCCAGGAGAGAAGCAACCTAGAACTAAGGAGAAACTTCCTGACAGTTAGAACAATTAACCAGTGGAACAACCTGCCTCCAGAAGCTGTGAATGCTCCAACACTGGAAGTTTTTAAGAAGAGCCTGGACAGCCATTTGTCCGAAATGGTATAGGGTTTCCTGCCTGGGCAGGGGGTTGGACTAGATGACCTCCAAGATCCCTTCCAACTCTGTTATTCTAACTCTAATTCTAATTATTCTAATTCTAACCTTGTTTGTTTTGGGAGCCAAAACTGGAGGTATTTAAGAAGAGACTGGATGGCTACAAGACAGGTGTCTCCAATCCTGGCCATTTTAAGACTTGTGAACTTCAACTCCCAGAATTCCCCAGCCAGCCACCAAGGCTGGCTGGGGAATTCTGGGAGTTGAAGTTCACAAGTCTTAAAGTGGCCAAGTTTGGAAACCGCTGGTTAAGAGTCTTCTGCTTGAAGGGGTTGGACTAGAAGACCTCCAAGGTCCCTTCCAATCGTATTACTCTATGTTCATTTCTTTCAAACACAGAATGAATAAAAAGGCTTGCCTTGTTGTTGTGTTGTTTGATTTTGTTACATTTTTAAAAAAATGCCATTTCTTTGGCCACACTTCTTTTATCTGCTGATTGGATGGCAATCATTTTTTTTTCATTCCTGGTACTCCTCTGCCTTTCATTTTGATGACACTTGATAGCACTGGAGTTTATTTATTTGCTTCGCTTTCGGGTCCCGATACTTCCCGAGAATAAGGTTGTAGTTAGATTTATTCCATGAAGTTGAACGCTGCAAACAGCAGATGGCATGGATGTCCATTACAGCAGAACGAGTAAATTTTAAAGGTTGGCGAAAGCAAAATTAACCGAAGAACAGAATAACAGAGTTGGAAGGGACCTTGGAGGTCATCTAGTCCAACCCCCTGCTCAGGAAGGAGACCCAAACACCATTCCAGATAAATGGCTGTCCAGTCTCTTCTTAAAAACTTCCAGTGTTGGAGCATTCACCGCTTCTGGAGGCAGGTGGTTCCACTGATTAATTGTTCTCACTGTCAGGAAGTTTCTCCTTAGTTCTAGGTTGCTTCTCTCCTTGGTTAGTTTCCATCCATTGCTTCTTCTCCTGCCTTCAGGCGCTTTGGAAAATAGCTTGACTCCCTCTTCTTTGGGGCAGCCCCTTGAGATATTGGAACACTGCTATCATGCCTCCCTTGTCCTTCTCTTCATTAAACTAGACATCCCCAATTCCAGCAACCGTTCCTTATATGTTTTAGCCTTCAGACTTCTAATCATCTTTGTTGCTCTTCTCTCTACTCTTTCTAGAGTCTCAACATCTTTTTTTACATCGTGGTGACCAAAACTGGATGCGGCATTATTTTTGAGACTGACCGGGCCGCCCAGAACCAATTAACAATGAGTACCCGGTTACCACTATAGTGCCTAAAACTAACCATCTCTGTGGATTCATTAGTAGTAGTAGAAGTGCTGCTACCATAACCTCAATATTAAGCTAAGGGCACCCTCTTGTGTCTATCTGTATGAAAGGCATATAGAATAAGAGATTAGTGATGGTTTATAATTAGCTACTGTAGATCTTTGGGAAGGACACGAGACTTGTCAGAAGACGATTTTGTTAAGGGTTTCAAGAAAGGTAATAAGCCAAATAAATTGTTGGCTTAGCAACGGGGGAAAAAACAAAAAGAATAAGAGAAAGGAACGATCACTGCAGTTTGTGCTGGCTAGGAATTCTGGGAGTTGAAGTCAATAATAATAATAATAATAATAATAATAATAATAATAATAATAATAAAGTTGGAAGGGACCTTGGAGGTCATCTAGTCCAACCTCCTGCTCAGGCAGGAAACCCTATACCATTTCAGACAAATGGCTGTCCAGTCTCTTCTTAAAAACTTCCAGTGTTGGAGCATTCACCATTTCTGGAGGCAGGTTGTTCCATTGGTTAATTGTTTTAACTGTCAGGAAGTTTCTCCTTAGTTCTAGGTTTGCTTCTCTCCTTGATCAGTTTCCATCTGTTGTTTCTTGTCCTGCCATCAGGTGCTTTGGAGAATAGATTGGCTCCCTCTTCTTTGGGGCAGCCCCTGAGATACTGGAAGACTGCTATCATGTCCCCCCTTGTCCTTCTATTCATTAAACTAGACGTACCCAATTCCAGCAACCGATCCTTATATGTTTTAGCCTCTGGTCCTCTAATCATCTTTGTTGCTCTTCTCTGTACTCTTTCTAGAGTCTCAACATCTTTTTTACATCCTGGTGACCAAAACTGGATGCAGTATTCCAAGTGTGGCCTTACCAAGGCCTTGTAAAGTGGTATTAACACTTCACGTGATCTTGATTCTATCCCTCTGTTAAGGCAGCCTAGCACTGTGTTGGCTTTTTTGGCAGCTGCAGCACACGGTTGGCTCCTATTTAAGGGATTGTCCACTAGGACTCCAAGGTCCCTCTCACAGTTACTACTATTGAGCAAGGTACCCCCTATACTATACCTGTACATTTGGTTTTTCTTGCCTAAATGTAGAACCTTGCTTTTTTCACCATTGAATTTCATTTTGTTAGATAGTGCCCAATGTTCAAGTCTGTCCAGATCCTCCTGTATCCTAAGCCTGTCTTCTGGAGTGTTGGCTATTCCTGCCAGCTTGGTGTCATCCGCAAATTTGATGAGTTCCCCATCTAAAGCCTTAAAGTTGCCAAGTTTGAAGACTCCTGGCCTAGTGATTGTAAACTTAACGGTGTTCTTGGTGAAAATTACATCCCTGAGCACTGTGAGACTTAATTTTAAGCATTTGGGGTTTGTCAAATGCGATTCTCATTTATTTGGAAAATGGAGGCCAACAGAGAATTCTAAAATACAGGCAGTCCTCGACGTATGACGGCAATTGAGCCCGACGTTTCTGTTGCTAAGCGAAACATTTGTTAGGTGATTTTTGTGCCCCATTTTTTTGGCTGCAGTGGATAAGGGAAGCACTCCAGTCGTTCACTTAGTAACATGGTTGTTAAGTGAATCTGGCTTCACCATGGACTTTGCTTGTCAGAAGGTCGCAAAAGGGGATCATGTGACTCCGGGACACTGCAACTGTCACAAGTTCATGCCAGTTGCCAAGCGTCTGAATTTTGATCACGTGCCTATGGAGATGCTGCAGTGGTCGCAAGTCACTTCTTTCAGTGCTGTTGAAGAATAGAATAGAATAGAATAGAATAGAATAGAATAGAATAGAATAGAATAGAATAGACCTTGGAGGTCTTCTAGTCCATCCCCCTGCTCAAGCAGGAGACCCTATACCATTTCAGACAAGTGACTGTCCAGTCTCTTCTTGGAAACTTCCAGTAATGGAGAATCCAAAACTTCTGGTGGCAAGCTGTTCCACTGGTCAATTGCTCTCAACTTTCTCCTTAATTCCAGGTTGCCTCTCTCTCTCTCTCTCTCTCTCTCTCTCTCTCTCTCTCTCTCTCTCTCTCTCT
>NW_015390392.1:8258-10612 GCF_001527695.2 Protobothrops mucrosquamatus | reverse complement strand
TGACAGGGGCCCTTGAGGTCTTCTAGTCCACCCCTGTCCAAGTAAGGGAATGTGGGGACTTATCTGGTGTGTCTAGAAATGATAGTGAAGTATTCCACATGCGACAAAATAGGACATTAAGCTCCAAACGGATAAGAAGCAAAATTCTCGTGGGCGCTGATAAAAACATTCTTTTTCCAAATTAGCTTTTCCGCCTACTTAAAAGTTTGGCAGGTGGATCAAAACCTTCGCGGAGGCCACCAGAAGTATGTAAAACAAAAAAGGAAATTTCCGTCAGTTAATTTCTAAGGAGACAAGAGGACAGAGCGGGCCCTGCCGTTCCTATGGCAACCAGCCATGACACTGTATCAGACAAGTTAATTTAGGAACTCAACTATTTCTGAAAAGTGTTAAATAAACAGATGGATGGTGTCTTCCAACGACTTTGGAATATTAGCTCTTTCAAAACAAAGATTTGTACGATGGGCACAAAAACTTCCTCGAACGAGAGCAGAGAGAATTGGAAAGGGTTCACCATGACAAAGTCGGAGGGGACCCTGGAGGTCTTCTAGTCCAACCCTCTGCTCAGGCTCGGGTGATCCCCTTTGGCGACCTTCTGACCAGCAAAAGTCAATGGGGAAGCCGGGTTGACTTAACAACTGGGTGACTCAGTGATCAACTGTGGCGATTCATTTAACAACTGTGGCGAGAAAGGTCGTAAAACGGAGCAAAACTCACTTAACAAGTGTCTCACTGAACAACAGACCTTTCGGGCCCTATTGCGATCGTCAGGGAAGGAGTGCCTGCGTATATCTGGAGTCCTTTCACTTCGCAGTGTTGAAAGAAAAATCTTCATCAGGGTCCAGTCCATGCCGGGAATAAACAACATGGAGACTGCTTTAGAAAGAAGGTTGCAGTTTATTGAAGAGCAGAGCCAGACAGAAAGGTGGCTCTGGGGAAAACTGACCACATGTAGTAGGGAGTGGGTTTTTATACCTTCTTGGGCTTTTGTTTGGAGTTGTTCCTGTGGCATGAACTTTGACCTGAGTCAGAGTGTGCCTTTCTGGTATTCTGATGATGGTGAGATTAATCCTATTATGTCCCAAAGGTCATATCCTGCTTCCCTGGGGCTGGTGGCTGATGACTGTTGGATTTTTTTGGTGTGAGGGATTGTTGATTCTAGCGATCTTTGTCTTTCTAATCCCATCAGTTCTAAGCTTCCTGGCTCCAGTCTTTCTGAAAGAATTATCACATCTGCATTTCTACAGACCTGGTTTCTGTTTGGGGCAGAGAGACTTGGGCATGTGTGTGTTTGGTTTCTGCCTTTAAGATCCTTTAGGGAAATATATTCTGCCTTTTTTAATATTTCCCAAACTATTTCTTTCTCTGGATTCTTCCCGCAGCAGAAAGGGGATGCATAGCCGAGAAGCATCAATTTACACTTTTGCATTCTCCCTACCCAGGGTATGCGCCATTCGATTAGAGAACCCATTTGCAGGAACACAGTGTTTATGTAATTAGTTATTTTTAATCCAGTTGGAACCGCAGCATATAGTGCTTACTCCCAGGGCGAGAATAGCTGAACGAGGTTATTTTTTTTTTAGACTCTGGCGGGCCGTTTAAGGGAGCACTTGCTAATTAGGGAGAGAACATATATTTTGGAGAGCACCTCATTAAGAAAGGTAGGTTCCCTTTGGAATTTCTGCTGCAAAGTTGTCTTACGTAGGGCTTTAGAGAAACTCACTCTGCTCGGATGTTTTAGGATCACCTGTCCAGGAAGGTCCCAGGAGATTTAGGCCATGCACTGCAGGGGAGGTAAAAAAAGGGAGCCCTGTTGAAGGATCAAAATAATTGATAGCAAAAGAGATTTGCTTCTGCAGTTTCCTCCCCAGCTGAGAATGCATTTTAATATTACTACAGGTGGGTGATCACCTTCCTTCCTTCCTTCCTTCGTTCCTTCGTTCCTTCCTTCCTTCCTTCCTTCCTTCCTTCCTTCCCTTCTCCTCCTCCTCCTCCTCCTCCTCCTCCTCTTCTTCTTCTTCTTCTTCTTCTTCTTCTTCTTCTTCTTCTTCTTCTTCTTCTTCTTCTTCTTCTTCTTCTTCTTCTTCTTCTTCTTCTTCTTCTTCTTCTTCTTCTTCTTCTTCTTCTTCTTCTCCTCCTCCTTCTCGTCGTCCTCCTCCTCCTCCTCTCTGCAAACTGCCCTCCTCCCTTCTATCACTGATGATGTTACCTAGTTGGGCAATGAAACATCTGCAGGAAAACCACCAAGCTCAGAGAGCACCAAGGACCTCACAGTCCTCCTCCTCCTCCTCCTCCTCCTCTCTGCAAATACTCCCCTCCCTTCTAGCAATGATGATGTTACCTAGTTGGGCAAT